>NW_028226244.1:0-57522 GCF_052327205.1 Somniosus microcephalus | reverse complement strand
CCACTCTATATCCCTCTGTTCCCCAGTGTGTCCCCACTCTATATCCCTCTGTTCCCCAGTGTGTCCCCTCTCTATATCCCTCTGTTCCCCAGTGTGTCCCTCTCTATATCCCTCTGTTCCCCAGTGTGTTCCCTCTCTATATCCCTCTGTTCCCCAGTGTGTTCCCTCTCTATATCCCTCTGTTCCACCAGTGTGTTCCTCTCTCTATATCCCTCTGTTCCCCAGTGTGTTCCCTCTCTATATCCCTCTGTTCCCCAGTGTGTTCCCTCTCTATATCCCTCTGTTCCCCAGTGTGTTCCCTCTCTATATCCCTCTGTTCCCCAGTGTGTTCCCTCTCTATATCCCTCTGTTCCCCAGTGTGTTCCCTCTCTATATCCCTCTGTTCCCCAGTGTGTTCCCTCTCTATATCCCTCTGTTCCCAGTGTGTTCCCTCTCTATATCCCTCTGTTCCCCAGTGTGTTCCCTCTCTATATCCCTCTGTTCCCCAGTGTGTTCCCTCTCTATATCCCTCTGTTCCCCAGTGTGTTCCCTCTCTATATCCCTCTGTTCCCCAGTGTGTTCCCTCTCTATATCCCTCTGTTCCCCAGTGTGTTCCCTCTCTATATCCCTCTGTTCCCCAGTGTGTTCCCTCTCTATATCCCTCTGTTCCCCAGTGTGTTCCCTCTCTATATCCCTCTGTTCCCCAGTGTGTTCCCTCTCTATATCCCTCTGTTCCCCAGTGTGTTCCCTCTCTATATCCCTCTGTTCCCCAGTGTGTTCCCTCTCTATATCCCTCTGTTCCCCAGTGTGTTCCCTCTCTATATCCCTCTGTTCCCAGTGTGTTCCCTCTCTATATCCCTCTGTTCCCCAGTGTGTTCCCTCTCTATATCCCTCTGTTCCCCAGTGTGTTCCCTCTCTATATCCCTCTGTTCCCCAGTGTGTTCCCTCTCTATATCCCTCTGTTCCCCAGTGTGTTCCCTCTCTATATCCCTCTGTTCCCAGTGTGTTCCCTCTCTATATCCCTCTGTTCCCCAGTGTGTTCCCTCTCTATATCCTCTGTTCCCAGTGTGTTCCCTCTCTATATCCCTCTGTTCCCCAGTGTGTTCCCTCTCTATATCCCTCTGTTCCCCAGTGTGTTCCCTCTCTATATCCCTCTGTTCCCCAGTGTGTTCCCTCTCTATATCCCTCTGTTCCCCAGTGTGTTCCCTCTCTATATCCCTCTGTTCCCCAGTGTGTTCCCTCTCTATATCCCTCTGTTCCCCAGTGTGTTCCCTCTCTATATCCCTCTGTTCCCCAGTGTGTTCCCTCTCTATATCCCTCTGTTCCCCAGTGTGTTCCCTCTCTATATCCCTGTTCCCCAGTGTGTTCCCTCTCTATATCCCTCTGTTCCCCAGTGTGTTCCCTCTCTATATCCCTCTGTTCCCCAGTGTGTTCCTCTCTCTATATCCCTCTGTTCCCCAGTGTGTTCCCTCTCTATACCCTCTGTTCCCAGTGTGTTCCCTCTCTATATCCCTCTGTTCCCCAGTGTGTTCCCTCTCTATATCCCTCTGTTCCCCAGTGTGTTCCCTCTCTCTATATCCCTGTTCCCCAGTGTGTTCCCTCTCTATATCCCTCTGTTCCCCAGTGTGTTCCTCTCTCTATATCCCTCTGTTCCCCAGTGTGTTCCCTCTCTATATCCCTCTGTTCCCCAGTGTGTTCCCTCTCTATATCCCTATGTTCCCCAGTGTGTTCCTCTCTATATCCCTCTGTTCCCCAGTGTGTTCCCTCTCTATATCCCTCTGTTCCCCAGTGTGTTCCCTCTCTATATCCCCCTGTTCCCCAGTGTGTTCCCTCTCTATATCCCTCTGTTCCCCAGTGTGTTCCTCTCTATATCCCTCTGTTCCCCAGTGTGTTCCCTCTCTATATCCCTCTGTTCCCCAGTGTGTTCCCTCTCTATATCCCTCTGTTCCCCAGTGTGTTCCCTCTCTATATCCCTCTGTTCCCCAGTGTGTTCCCTCTCTATATCCCTCTGTTCCCAGTGTGTTCCCTCTCTATATCCCTCTGTTCCCCAGTGTGTTCCCTCTCTATATCCCTCTGTTCCCCAGTGTGTTCCCTCTCTATATCCCTCTGTTCCCCAGTGTGTTCCTCTCTATATCCCTCTGTTCCCAGTGTGTTCCCTCTCTATATCCTCTGTTCCCCAGTGTGTTCCCTCTCTATATCCCTCTGTTCCCCAGTGTGTTCCCTCTCTATATCCCTCTGTTCCCAGTGTGTTCCTCTCTATATCTCTCTGTTCCCCAGTGTGTTCCCTCTCTATATCCCTCTGTTCCCCAGTGTGTTCCCTCTCTATATCCCTCTGTTCCCCAGTGTGTCCCCACTCTATATCCCTCTGTTCCCCAGTGTGTTCCCTCTCTATATCCCTCTGTTCCCCAGTGTGTTCCCTCTCTATATCCCTCTGTTCCCCAGTGTGTCCCACTCTATATCCCTCTGTTCCCCAGTGTGTTCCCTCTCTCTATATCCCTCTGTTCCCCAGTGTGTCCCCTCTCTATATCCCTCTGTTCCCCAGTGTGTTCCCTCTCTATATCCCTCTGTTCCCCAGTGTGTTCCCTCTCTATATCCCTCTGTTCCCCAGTGTGTTCCCTCTCTATATCCCTCTGTTCCCCAGTGTGTTCCCTCTCTATATCTCTCTGTTCCCCAGTGTGTTCCCTCTCTATATCCCTCTGTTCCCCAGTGTGTTCCCTCTCTATATCCCTCTGTTCCCATGTGTTCCCTCTCTATATCACTCTGTTCCCAGTGTGTTCCCTCTCTATATCCCTCTGTTCCCCAGTGTGTTCCCTCTCTATATCCCTCTGTTCCCCAGTGTGTTCCCTCTCTATATCCCTCTGTTCCCCAGTGTGTTCCCTCTCTATATCCCTCTGTTCCCCAGTGTGTTCCCTCTCTATATCCCTCTGTTCCCCAGTGTGTTCCCTCTCTATATCCCTCTGTTCCCCAGTGTGTTCCCTCTCTATATCCCTCTGTTCCCCAGTGTGTTCCCTCTCTATATCCCTGTGTTCCCCAGTGTGTTCTCTCTCTATATCCCTCTGTTCCCCAGTGTGTCCCCTCTCTATATCCCTCTGTTCCCCAGTGTGTTCCCTCTCTATATCCCTCTGTTCCCCAGTGTGTTCCCTCTCTATATCCCTCTGTTCCCCAGTGTGTTCCCTCTCTATATCCCTCTGTTCCCCAGTGTGTTCCCTCTCTATATCCCTCTGTTCCCCAGTGTGTTCCCTCTCTATATCCCTCTGTTCCCCAGTGTGTTCCCTCTCTCTATATCCCTCTGTTCCCAGTGAGTTCCCTCTCTATATCCCTCTGTACCCCAGTGTGTCCCCTCTCTATATCCCTCTGTTCCCCAGTGTGTTCCCTCTTTCTATAGCCCTCTGTTCCCCAGTGTGTTCCCTCTCTATATCCCTCTGTTCCTAGTGTGTTCCCTCTCTATATCCCTCTGTTCCCCAGTGTGTTCCCTCTCTATATCCCTCTGTTCCCCAGTGTGTTCCCTCTCTATATCCCTCTGTTCCCAGTGTGTTCCCTCTCTATATCCCTCTGTTCCCCAGTGTGTTCCCTCTCTATATCCCCCTGTTCCTCAGTGTGTTCCCTCTCTATATCCCTCTGTTCCCCAGTGTGTTCCCTCTCTATATCCCTCTGTTCCCCAGTGTGTTCCCTCTCTATATCCCTCTGTTCCCCAGTATGTTCCCTCTCTATATATCCCTATGTTCCCCAGTGTGTTCCCTCTCTATATATCCCTCTGTTCCCCAGTGTGTTCCCTCTCTATATCCCTCTGTTCCCCAGTGTGTTCCCTCTCTATATCCCTCTGTTCCCCAGTGTGTTCCCTCTCTATATCCCTCTGTTCCCCAGTGTGTTCCCTCTCTATATCCCTCTGTTCCCCAGTGTGTTCCCTCTCTCTATATATCTCTCTGTTCCCCAGTGTGTTCCCTCTCTATATCCCTCTGTTCCCCAGTGTGTTCCCTCTCTATATCCCTCTGTTCCCCAGTGTGTTCCCTCTCTATATCCCTCTGTTCCCCAGTGTGTCCCCTCTCTATATCCCTCTGTTCCCCAGTGTGTTCCCTCTCTATATCCCTCTGTTCCCCAGTGTGTTCCCTCTCTATATCCCTGTGTTCCCAGTGTGTTCCCTCTCTATATCCCTCTGTTCCTCAGTGTGTTCCATCTCTATATCCCTCTGTTCCCCAGTGTGTTCCTCTCTCTATATCCCTCTGTTCCCCAGTGTGTTCCCTCTCTATATCCCTCTGTTCCCCAGTGTGTTCCCCCTCTATATCCCTCTGTTCCCCAGTGTGTTCCCTCTCTATATCCCTCTGTTCCCCAGTGTGTTCCCTCGCTATATCCCTCTGTTCCCCAGTGTGTTCCCTCTCTATATCCCTCTGTTCCCCAGTGTGTTCCCTTTCTATATCCCTCTGTTCCCCAGTGTGTTCCCTCGCTATATCCCTCTGTTCCCCAGTGTGTTCCCTCTCTATATCCCTCTGTTCCCCAGTGTGTTCCCTTTCTATATCCCTCTGTTCCCCAGTGTGTTCCCTCTCTATATCCCTCTGTTCCCCAGTGTGTTCCCTCTCTATATCCCTCTGTTCCCCAGTGTGTTCCCTCTCTATATCCCTCTGTTCCCCAGTGTGTTCCCTCTCTATATCCCTCTGTTCCCCAGTGTGTTCCCTCTCTATATCCCTCTGTTCCCCAGTGTATACCCAATATATATCTGAATAGAGCGCTGGTCCTAACAGTGACCCCCTGGGGAACATCATTGTATTCCTCCCCTTCTCCAGTGAAGAGAGTGGCAAAGTACTCATTTCGTATCTCAGCTCTCTGCCTCCAAAAGATCATCTCCTTTCTGGTTCCTAATCGGCCCCACCCTTCCTTTTACAAGTGACGTGTTTATGGGTTCCCTTTTGTGTTAGCTGCGAATCTATTCTCGTACTCTTTCTCTGCCCCTCTTATTCCCTTTTTTAGATCTCCTCTGCACTTTCAGTATTCAGCTCAGTTCTCCACTGAATTATGAACCTGACATTTGTCAATGTTGCTAACAAATGTATAATGTGGTGTTTTATCAAACACCTTCTGATAGTGCTGAGCTGTGTCTCTCTCCCTGTCTGTCCGTCCGTCTGTCTAACTCGCTGTCTTTCTCTCTCCCTCTGACTCTCTCTCCTCTCTCTGTCTCTTTCTCTCTCTATCACTCTCTCTCTCTCCTCTCTCTCTCTCTGTCTCTCTCTCTCTGTCTCTCTCTCCCTCGCTCTCTCTTTCTCTCTATATATCTCTCTCACTGTCTTTCTCTCTCCCTGTCTCTCTCCCTCTCTGACTCTCTCTCTCCTCTCTCTCTCTCAATTCAATTCAATTCAATTCAAATTGCTTTATTGGCATGACAAGGTACATCTTATGTTGCCAAAGCATCAAAAAACATTTATGGTTGAACACATAAACACAGATCTATCCATACAGTGTATAAACAGATATATCCCTGAGTGTATAAATATACATTTGTATAATTTGTATAAACTCTTTTTTTATATTTAGTGGTTGTCCCTCTGTTTATGGCAAGCTGTAACATAGTGTGCCGCTAAGGTTACACAATTTCTCTCTTCCCCTAGTAGGTATGGGAGTTTTTGGTCGTCATTCAAATTTCTGAATTCAGGGCATATTTTTGTGAATTTTGGGTAGAAATTCTCCCTGATGCCCTGATATTTTCCACAAGCTGTGAGGAAGTGCATCTCTGTCTCCACCACTCCCTGACTGCAGTGAGAGCATATCCTGTCCTCTCTTGGCAGCCGGGTCTGTCTGTGTCTGCCTTTTTCGATCGCCAGGCTATGTTCACTAAGTCTGTACATTGTCAAGGTTTTTCTCAGTTTGCTATCCTTTACCATGGTCAGGTATTCAGCCATGTTGTATTGTCTGTTTAGGGCCAAGTAGCAATTGAGTTTGTTTTGGGTTTTTGTTGTTTCTGCCCAATATGACAGATATTTTTCCTTTTGCTTAGTGACAATTGTGCTGGGTCGAATTCTCTGTGCTACAATGTCACTGTCCTGGGGCTGGTTATTGTTAGTCGTGTTAGTAGTTACTTCACTGAGTCCCAGGACTAGTTGACTGAGGGTATTCTTCTTTATGGTCCTCTCTTGGCATTTCAGGGCTTCGTAATGATAGCATTGGGGGTTGCTCATTTTTAGGTGTTTCCAAAATTTGATGGCTCTTTTTTGGATAATTATTAATGGATATTGGCCTAGTTCTGCCCTGCATGCATTGTTTACGGTTTTCCTTTGGGTCCGGAGGATACTTTTACAGAATTCTGCATGTAGGATCTCAATTGGGTGTTTGTCCCATTTTGCAAATTCTTGTTGTGTCAGCGGTCCCCACACCATAGAGTGCAATTGGTTCAATTACTGATTCAAAAATTTTGAGCCAAATGCTAATTGGGATTTCTATTTGGATTGAATTTTTAATGGCATAGAAAGCCCTTCTTGCTTTCTCTTTCAGTTCATTCACAGCCAGATGAAAATTTCCCATAGAACTGATTTGTAAGCCCAAGTATGTGTAGTTAGTGGTTTGTTCAATTTTAGTTGTTCCTAGTGTGAAATTTATTCTGGGTCCCTGATGTCTGGATCTTTGCTGGAACACAAGGACTTTGGTTTTTTGGGGGTTTATTGTCAGGGCCCAGGTCTGACAGAACGACTCTAGCAGATCCAGGTTCTGCTGTAGACCCTCCTTAGTTGGTGACAGCAGAACCAGGTCATCTGCATAGAGGAGGAATTTGGCCTTGGATTCATATAGGGTGAGGCCGGGTGCTGTAGATTGTTCAAGTAGTTTTGCCAATTCATTTATGTAAATATTAAAGAGTGTCGGTGAGATGGGCGAGCCCTGCATCACACCACGCCCCTGTGGGAAGTATTTTGTTTGTTTGTCTCCAATTTTAACTGCACATTTATTGTTTGTATACATTGATTTAATTACATCATATGTTTTTCCCCCTACACCACTTTCAATAAGTTTCAAGAATAGACCGTCATGCCAGATGCAATCGAAAGCCTTCTGGAAATCTATAAAGCAGGCAAAAGTTTTGCTTTTGTTTTGATGAACATGTTTGTCAATTAGGATCTGTAGGGTGAAGATATGATCTGATGTTCTATAGTTTGGTAGGAATCCAATTTGGCTTTTACTCAAGACATTGTGCTCCTCAAGGAAGTTTATAAGTCTTTTGTTTATGATACTACAGAATACCTTCCCCAGGTTACTGTTTACACAGATGCCTCGATAGTTATTTGGGTCAACTTTGTCTCCACTTTTGTATATGGACGTTATGAGTCCTTTTTTCCAGATATCAGGGAAGTAACCGACACTCAGAACCAAGTTGAAGAGTTTTACGATAGCCAATTTCATTTTATCGTCTGTGTGTTTAATCATCTCGCTTAGGATGCCGTCTGCACCGCAAGCTTTTCCTGGTCGCAGGCCCTTGAGTTTTTCAAATAGCTCTTTTTCAGTTATTATGGGGTCTAGCGGGTTTTGGTTATCTTTTATGGCCAATTCGAGCTTTTCCAGTTTTTTGCATATTTGGTATTGCTCTGGGCTTAGTGTGTTTTTCTGGTATAATTTTTCAAAATGGTTTTCCCATGTGTCTCCGTTTTGAATGGCCAATTCATCGTGTTGTTTTTTGTGTAATGTATTCCAGTTGTCCCAGAAACAATTGGAATCAATGGATTCCTCAATGGAGCTGAGTTTATTCTTAATATACTGCTCTTTCTTGGTTCTGAGTGTGTTTTTGTATTGTGTTCGTGCCTGACAATAAGTATGGCGTAATTCCTCGTTTTCTGGCTCTTACTCTCGCTCTCTCTCTCTCACTCGCTCTCTCTCTCTCGCTCTCTCTCACTCTCTCTCACTCCCTCTCTCGCTCTCACTCTCTCTCCCTCGCTCTCTCTCTCTCTATATATCTCTCTCGTCTTTCTCTCTCTCTCCGTCTCTGACTCTCTCTCTCTCTCTCTCTTTCTCTCTCTGTATCTCTCTCTGTCTTTCTCCCCCTCTCTCTCTGACTCTCTGTCTGTCTCCCTCTCTCTGACTCTGTCTCTCTCCCTCTGTGTCTCTCTCTCGCTGTCCCTCTGTCTGTCTCCCTCTCTCGCTCACTCCACTCCCTCACTGTGCGTCCCTCTCTCCCAATCCCCCGACCCTCTCCCTCACTCTCACTCACTCCGCTCCCTCACTGTGTGTCCCTCTCTCCGCAGTTTCCCGAGCTGTGTGCCTTCCTCCGCCTCAGCCTCTTGCTGCTGGTGCCGGTCAGTGTCCTGGTGCTCTGGAACCGAGACCTCACCATCTTCGGGGCCGCACGTGCCCCGCCCTCAACCTTTGTGTTTCTGCTGACGGCCGAATCCATGGCTGCCCACTCGCTGGTCAGGATTGTGAGCAAACCCTTCGAGATCGCCATGCAGCTCTGGAAGCTCAGCGTCGAATAGCGAGCCGTGGCTCCACAGGGGGACCTCCACCCGTCTCCCCGGGCCAACTCTCGTCAAATCCTGCCAGCGAGGGAGCAAGACTTGGGGCGACTAGGCAACTGTATAACCCAATAAATGCGGGGGCTTTTCCCCTCCAACATCCAGTGTCTCTATGCCCATTCTTTGTCTCCTTGTTTAATGCTACACTTATATTTTGCACAGTTCTGGTCTCTATATACCTAGGTTAGACCACACTTGCAGCACTGTGCACAGTTCTGGTCTCCATATACCTTGGTTAGACCACACTTGGAGCACTGTGCACAGTTCTGGTCTCCATATACCTTGGTTAGACCACAATTGGAGCACTGTGCACAGTTCTGGTCTCCATATACCTTGGTTAGACCACACTTGGAGCACTGTGCACCGTTCTGGTCTCCGTATACCTTCGTTAGACCACACTTGGAGCACTGTGCACAGTTCTGGTCTCCATATACCTTGGTTGGACCACACTTGGAGCACTGTGCACCATTCTGGTCTCCGTATACCTTGGTTAGACCACACTTGGAGCACTGTGCACAGTTCTGGTCTCCATATACCTTGGTTAGACCACACTTGGAGCACTGTGCACAGTTCTGGTCTCCATATACCTTGGTTAGACCACACTTGGAGCACTGTGCACAGTTCTGGTCTCTATATACCTTGGTTAGACCACACTTGGAGCACTGTGCGCAGTTCTGGTCTCCATATACCTTGGTTAGACCACAATTGGAGCACTGTGCACAGTTCTGGTCTCCATATACCTTGGTTAGACCACACTTGGAGCACTGTGCACCGTTCTCGTCTCCGTATACCTTGATTAGACCACACTTGGAGCACTGTGCACAGTTCTGGTCTCCATACACCTTGGTTAGATCACACTTGGAGCACTGTGCACAGTTCTGGTCTCCATGTACCTTGGTGCGACCACACTTGGAGCACTGTGCTCAGTTCTGGTCTCCATATACCTTGGTTAGACCACACTTGGAGCACTGTGATCAGTTCTGGTCTCCATATACCTTGGTTAGAACACACTTGGAGCACTGTGCACAGTTCTGGTCTCCATATACCTTGGTTAGACCACACTTGGAGCACTGTGATCAGTTCTGGTCTCCATATACCTTGGTTAGAACACACTTGGAGCACTGTGCACAGTTATGGTCTCCATATACCTTGGTTAGACCCCACTTGGAGCACTGTGCACTGCTCTTGTCTCCGTGTACCTTGGTTAGAACACACTTGGAGCACTGTGCATAGTTATGGTCTCCATATACCTTGGTTAGACCCCACTTGGAGCACTGTGCACTGCTCTTGTCTCCATGTACCTTGGTTAGAACACACTTGGAGCACTGTGCACTGTTCTGGTCTCCATATACCTTGGTTAGACCACACTTGGAGCACTGTGCACAGTTCTGGTCTCCATATACCTTGGTTAGACCACACTTGGAGCACCGTGCACAGTTCTGGTCTCCATATACCTTGGTTAGACCACACTTGGAGCACCGTGCACAGTTCTGGTCTCCATATACCTTGGTTAGACCACACTTGGAGCACCGTGCACAGTTTTGGTCTCCATATACCTTAGTTAGACCACACTTGAACATGGTGCACAGTTCTGCTCTCCATATACCTTGGTTAGACCACACTTGGAGCACTGTGCACAGTTCTGGTCTCCATATACCTTACTTACACCACACTTGGAGCACTGTGCACAGTTCTGGTCTCCATATACCTTAGTTAGACCACACTTGGAGCACTGTGCACAGTTCTGGTCACCATATACCTTGGTTAGACCACACTTGGAGCACTGTGCACAGTTCTGGTCTCCATATACTTTGGTTAGGCCACACTTGGAGCACTGTGCTCAGTTCTGGTCTCCATATACCTTGGTTAGACCACACTTGGAGCACTGTGCATGGTTCTGGTCTCCACATACCTTGGTTAGACAACACTTGGAGCACTGTGCACAGTCCTGGTCTCCATATACCTGAGTTAGACCACATGTGGAGCACCGTGCACAGTCCTGGTCTCTGTATACCTTGGTTAGACCACACTTGGAGCACTGTGCACTGTTCTGATCTCCGTATACCTTGGTTAGACCACACTTGGAGCACTGTGCACAGTTCTGGTCTCCATATACCTTGGTTGCACCACACTTGGAGCACTGTGCACAGTTCTGGTCTCCATATACCTTGGTTGGACCACACTTGGAGCACTGTGCACAGTTCTGGTCTCCGTATACCTTGGTTGGACCACACTTGGAGCACTGTGCACAGTTCTGGTCTCCATATACCTTGGTTGGACCACACTTGGAGCACTGTGCACTGCTCTTGTCTCCGTGTACCTTGGTTAGAACACACTTGGAGCACTGTGCACAGTTCTGGTCTCCATATACCTTGGTTAGACCACACTTGGAGCACTGTGCACTGTTCTGGTCTCCATATACCTTGGTTAGACCACACTTGGAGCACTGTGCACAGTTCTGGTCTCCATATACCTTGGTTAGACCACACTTGGAGCACCGTGCACAGTTCTGGTCTCCATATACCTTGGTTAGACCACACTTGGAGCACCGTGCACAGTTCTGGTCTCCATATACCTTGGTTAGACCACACTTGGAGCACCGTGCACAGTTTTGGTCTCCATATACCTTAGTTAGACCACACTTGAACATGGTGCACAGTTCTGCTCTCCATATACCTTGGTTAGACCACACTTGGAGCACTGTGCACAGTTCTGGTCTCCATATACCTTACTTACACCACACTTGGAGCACTGTGCACAGTTCTGGTCTCCATATACCTTAGTTAGACCACACGGAGCACCGTGCACAGTTCTGGTCTCCATATACCTTGGTTAGACCACACTTGGAGCACTGTGCACAGTTCTGGTCTCCATATACCTTGGTTAGACCACACTTGGAGCACTGTGCACAGTTCTGGTCTCCATATACCTTGGTTAGACCACACTTGGAGCACTGTGCATGGTTCTGGCCTCCATATACCTTGGTTAGACCACACTTGGAGCACTGTGCACAGTTCTGGTCTCTGTATACCTTGGTTAGACCACACTTGGAGCACTGTGCACAGTCCTGGTCTCTGTATACCTTGGTTAGACCACACTTGGAGCACTGTGCACTGTTCTGATCTCCGTATACCTTGGTTAGAACACACTTGGAGCACTGTGCACTGTTCTGATCTCCGTATACCTTGGTTAGACCACACTTGGAGCACTGTGCACAGTTATGGTCTCCATATACCTTGGTTAGACCCCACTTGGAGCACTGTGCACTGCTCTTGTCTCCGTGTACCTTGGTTAGAACACACTTGGAGCACCGTGCACAGTTCTGGTCTCCATATACCTTGGTTAGACCACACTTGGAGCACCGTGCACAGTTTTGGTCTCCATATACCTTAGTTAGACCACACTTGAACATGGTGCACAGTTCTGCTCTCCATATACCTTGGTTAGACCACACTTGGAGCACTGTGCACAGTTCTGGTCTCCATATACCTTACTTACACCACACTTGGAGCACTGTGCACAGTTCTGGTCTCCATATACCTTAGTTAGACCACACTTGGAGCACTGTGCACAGTTCTGGTCTCCATATACCTTGGTTAGACCACACTTGGAGCACTGTGCACAGTTCTGGTCTCCATATACCTTGGTTAGACCACACTTGGAGCACTGTGCACAGTTCTGGTCTCCATATACTTTGGTTAGGCCACACTTGGAGCACTGTGCTCAGTTCTGGTCTCCATATACCTTGGTTAGACCACACTTGGAGCACTGTGCATGGTTCTGGTCTCCACATACCTTGGTTAGACCACACTTGGAGCACTGTGCACAGTCCTGGTCTCCATATACCTGAGTTAGACCACATGTGGAGCACCGTGCACAGTCCTGGTCTCTGTATACCTTGGTTAGACCACACTTGGAGCACTGTGCACTGTTCTGATCTCCGTATACCTTGGTTAGACCACACTTGGAGCACTGTGCACAGTTCTGGTCTCCATATACCTTGGTTGGACCACACTTGGAGCACTGTGCACAGTTCTGGTCTCCATATACCTTGGTTGGACCACACTTGGAGCCCTGTGCACAGTTCTGGTCTCCATATACCTTGGTTAGACCACACTTGGAGCACTGTGCACAGTTCTGGTCTCCATATACTTTGGTTAGACCACACTTGGAGCACTGTGCACAGTTCTGGTCACCATATACCTTGGTTGGACCACACTTGGAGCACTGTGCACAGTTCTGGTCTCCGTATACCTTGGTTGGACCACACTTGGAGCACTGTGCACAGTTCTGGTCTCCATATACCTTGGTTGGACCACACTTGGAGCACTGTGCACTGCTCTTGTCTCCGTGTACCTTGGTTAGAACACACTTGGAGCACTGTGCACAGTTCTGGTCTCCATATACCTTGGTTAGACCACACTTGGAGCACTGTGCACTGTTCTGGTCTCCATATACCTTGGTTAGACCACACTTGGAGCACCGTGCACAGTTCTGGTCTCCATATACCTTGGTTAGACCACACTTGGAGCACCGTGCACAGTTTTGGTCTCCATATACCTTAGTTAGACCACACTTGAACATGGTGCACAGTTCTGCTCTCCATATACCTTGGTCAGACCACACTTGGAGCACTGTGCACAGTTCTGGTCTCCATATACCTTACTTACACCACACTTGGAGCACTGTGCACAGTTCTGGTCTCCATATACCTTAGTTAGACCACACTTGGAGCACCGTGCACAGTTCTGGTCTCCATATACCTTGGTTAGACCACACTTGGAGCACTGTGCACAGTTCTGGTCTCCATGTACCTTGGTTAGACCACACTTGGAGCACTGTGCACAGTTCTGGTCTCCATATACCTTGGTTAGACCACACTTGGAGCACTGTGCATGGTTCTGGTCTCCACATACCTTGGTTAGACCACACTTGGAGCACTGTGCACAGTCCTGGTCTCCATATACCTTGGTTAGACCACACTTGGCGCACCGTGCACAGTTCTGGCCTCCATATACCTTGGTTAGACCACACTTGGAGCACTGTGCACAGTTCTGGTCTCTGTATACCTTGGTTAGACCACACTTGGAGCACTGTGCACAGTTCTGGTCACCATATACCTTGGTTGGACCACACTTGGAGCACTGTGCACAGTTCTGGTCTCCGTATACCTTGGTTGGACCACACTTGGAGCACTGTGCACAGTTCTGGTCTCCATATACCTTGGTTGGACCACACTTGGAGCACTGTGCACTGCTCTTGTCTCCGTGTACCTTGGTTAGAACACACTTGGAGCACTGTGCACAGTTCTGGTCTCCATATACCTTGGTTAGACCACACTTGGAGCACTGTGCACTGTTCTGGTCTCCATATACCTTGGTTAGACCACACTTGGAGCACTGTGCACAGTTCTGGTCTCCATATACCTTGGTTAGACCACACTTGGAGCACCGTGCACAGCTCTGGTCTCCATATACATTGGTTAGACCACACTTGGAGCACTGTGCATGGTTCTGGTCTCCACATACCTTGGTTAGACCACACTTGGAGCACTGTGCACAGTCCTGGTCTCCATATACCTTGGTTAGACAACACTTGGCGCACCGTGCACAGTTCTGGCCTCCATATACCTTGGTTAGACCACACTTGGAGCACTGTGCACAGTTCTGGTCTCTGTATACCTTGGTTAGACCACACTTGGAGCACTGTGCACAGTCCTGGTCTCTGTATACCTTGGTTAGACCACACTTGGAGCACTGTGCACTGTTCTGATCTCCGTATACCTTGGTTAGAACACACTTGGAGCACTGTGCACTGTTCTGATCTCCGTATACCTTGGTTAGACCACACTTGGAGCACTGTGCACAGTTCTGGTCTCCATATACTTTGGTTAGGCCACACTTGGAGCAGTGTGCTCAGTTCTGGTCTCCACATACCTTGGTTAGACCACACTTGGAGCACTGTGCACAGTCCTGGTCTCCATATACCTGAGTTAGACCACATGTGGAGCACCGTGCACAGTCCTGGTCTCTGTATACCTTGGTTGGACCACACTTGGAGCACTGTTCACTGTTCTGATCTCCGTATACCTTGGTTAGACCACACTTGGAGCACTGTGCACAGTTCTGGTCTCCATATACCTTGGTTGGACCACACTTGGAGCACTGTGCACAGTTCTGGTCTCCATATACCTTGGTTGGACCACACTTGGAGCCCTGTGCACAGTTCTGGTCCCCGTATACCTTGGTTAGACCACACTTGGAGCACTGTGCACAGTTCTGGTCTCCATAAACCTTGGTTAGACCACACTTGGAGCACTGTGCACAGTTCTGGTCTCCATATACCTTGGTTAGACCACGCTTGGAGCACTGTGCACAGTTCTGGTCTCCATATACCTTGGTTAGACCACACTTGGAGCACTGTGCACAGTTCTGGTCTCCATACACCTTGGTTAGACCACACTTGGAGCACTGTGCACTATTTTGGTCTGCATATACCTTGGTTAGACCACACTTGGAGCACTGTGCACAGTTCTGGTCTCCATATACTTTGGTTAGACCACACTTGGAGCACTGTGCACAGTTCTGGTCACCATATACCTTGGTTGGACCACACTTGGAGCACTGTGCACAGTTCTGGTCTCCGTATACCTTGGTTGGACCACACTTGGAGCACTGTGCACAGTTCTGGTCTCCATATACCTTGGTTGGACCACACTTGGAGCACTGTGCACTGCTCTTGTCTCCGTGTACCTTGGTTAGAACACACTTGGAGCACTGTGCACAGTTCTGGTCTCCATATACCTTGGTTAGACCACACTTGGAGCACTGTGCACTGTTCTGGTCTCCATATACCTTGGTTAGACCACACTTGGAGCACTGTGCACAGTTCTGGTCTCCATATACCTTGGTTAGACCACACTTGGAGCACCGTGCACAGCTCTGGTCTCCATATACCTTGGTTAGACCACACTTGGAGCACCGTGCACAGTTCTGGTCTCCATATACCTTGGTTAGACCACACTTGGAGCACCGTGCACAGTTTTGGTCTCCATATACCTTAGTTAGACCACACTTGAACATGGTGCACAGTTCTGCTCTCCATATACCTTGGTTAGACCACACTTGGAGCACTGTGCACAGTTCTGGTCTCCATATACCTTACTTACACCACACTTGGAGCACTGTGCACAGTTCTGGTCTCCATATACCTTAGTTAGACCACACTTGGAGCACCGTGCACAGTTCTGGTCTCCATATACCTTGGTTAGACCACACTTGGAGCACTGTGCACAGTTCTGGTCTCCATATACCTTGGTTAGACCATACTTGGAGCACTGTGCACAGTTCTGGTCTCCATATACCTTGGTTAGACCACACTTGGAGCACTGTGCATGGTTCTGGTCTCCACATACCTTGGTTAGACCGCACTTGGAGCACTGTGCACAGTCCTGGTCTCCATATACCTGAGTTAGACCACATGTGGAGCACCGTGCACAGTTCTGGTCTCCATATACCTTGGTTAGACCACACTTGGAGCACTGTCCACAGTTCTGGTCTCCATATACCTTGGTTAGACCACACTTGGAGCACCGTGCACAGTTCTGGCCTCCATATACCTTGGTTAGACCACACTTGGAGCACTGTGCACAGTTCTGGTCTCTGTATACCTTGGTTAGACCACACTTGGAGCACTGTGCACAGTCCTGGTCTCTGTATACCTTGGTTAGACCACACTTGGAGCACTGTGCACTGTTCTGATCTCCGTATACCTTGGTTAGAACACACTTGGAGCACTGTGCACTGTTCTGATCTCCGTATACCTTGGTTAGACCACACTTGGAGCACTGTGCACAGTTATGGTCTCCATATACCTTGGTTAGACCCCACTTGGAGCACTGTGCACTGCTCTTGTCTCCGTGTACCTTGGTTAGAACACACTTGGAGCACTGTGCACTGTTCTGGTCTCCATATACCTTGGTTAGACCACACTTGGAGCACTGTGCACAGTTCTGGTCTCCATATACCTTGGTTAGACCACACTTGGAGCACCGTGCACAGTTCTGGTCTCCATATACCTTGGTTAGACCACACTTGGAGCACCGTGCACAGTTCTGGTCTCCATATACCTTGGTTAGACCACACTTGGAGCACCGTGCACAGTTTTGGTCTCCATATACCTCAGTTAGACCACACTTGAACATGGTGCACAGTTCTGCTCTCCATATACCTTGGTTAGACCACACTTGGAGCACTGTGCACAGTTCTGGTCTCCATATACCTTACTTACACCACACTTGGAGCACTGTGCACAGTTCTGGTCTCCATATACCTTAGTTAGACCACACTTGGAGCACTGTGCACAGTTCTGGTCTCCATATACCTTGGTTAGACCACACTTGGAGCACTGTGCACAGTTCTGGTCTCCATATACCTTGGTTAGACCACACTTGGAGCACTGTGCACAGTTCTGGTCTCCATATACTTTGGTTAGGCCACACTTGGAGCACTGTGCTCAGTTCTGGTCTCCATATACCTTGGTTAGTCCACACTTGGAGCACTGTGCATGGTTCTAGTCTCCACATACCTTGGTTAGACCACACTTGGAGCACTGTGCACAGTCCTGGTCTCCATATACCTGAGTTAGACCACATGTGGAGCACCGTGCACAGTCCTGGTCTCTGTATACCTTGGTTAGACCACACTTGGAGCACTGTGCACTGTTCTGATCTCCGTATACCTTGGTTAGACCACACTTGGAGCACTGTGCACAGTTCTGGTCTCCATATACCTTGGTTGGACCACACTTGGAGCACTGTGCACAGTTCTGGTCTCCATATACCTTGGTTGGACCACACTTGGAGCCCTGTGCACAGTTCTGGTCTCCATATACCTTGGTTAGACCACACTTGGAGCACTGTGCACAGTTCTGGTCTCCATATACTTTGGTTAGACCACACTTGGAGCACTGTGCACAGTTCTGGTCACCATATACCTTGGTTGGACCACACTTGGAGCACTGTGCACAGTTCTGGTCTCCGTATACCTTGGTTGGACCACACTTGGAGCACTGTGCACAGTTCTGGTCTCCATATACCTTGGTTGGACCACACTTGGAGCACTGTGCACTGCTCTTGTCTCTGTGTACCTTGGTTAGAACACACTTGGAGCACTGTGCACAGTTCTGGTCTCCATATACCTTGGTTAGACCACACTTGGAGCACTGTGCACTGTTCTGGTCTCCATATACCTTGGTTAGACCACACTTGGAGCACTGTGCACAGTTCTGGTCTCCATATACCTTGGTTAGACCACACTTGGAGCACCGTGCACAGTTCTGGTCTCCATATACCTTGGTTAGACCACACTTGGAGCACCGTGCACAGTTCTGGTCTCCATATACCTTGGTTAGACCACACTTGGAGCACCGTGCACAGTTTTGGTCTCCATATACCTTAGTTAGACCACACTTGAACATGGTGCACAGTTCTGCTCTCCATATACCTTGGTTAGACCACACTTGGAGCACTGTGCACAGTTCTGGTCTCCATATACCTTACTTACACCACACTTGGAGCACTGTGCACAGTTCTGGTCTCCATATACCTTAGTTAGACCACACTTGGAGCACCGTGCACAGTTCTGGTCTCCATATACCTTGGTTAGACCACACTTGGAGCACTGTGCACAGTTCTGGTCTCCATATACCTTGGTTAGACCACACTTGGAGCACTGTGCACAGTTCTGGTCTCCATATACCTTGGTTAGACCACACTTGGAGCACTGTGCATGGTTCTGGTCTCCACATACCTTGGTTAGACCACACTTGGAGCACTGTGCACAGTCCTGGTCTCCATATACCTGAGTTAGACCACATGTGGAGCACCGTGCACAGTTCTGGTCTCCATATACCTTGGTTAGACCACACTTGGAGCACTGTGCACAGTTCTGGTCTCCATATACCTTGGTTAGACCACACTTGGAGCACCGTGCACAGTTCTGGCCTCCATATACCTTGGTTAGACCACACTTGGAGCACTGTGCACAGTTCTGGTCTCTGTATACCTTGGTTAGACCACACTTGGAGCACTGTGCACAGTCCTGGTCTCTGTATACCTTGGTTAGACCACACTTGGAGCACTGTGCACTGTTCTGATCTCCGTATACCTTGGTTAGAACACACTTGGAGCACTGTGCACTGTTCTGATCTCCGTATACCTTGGTTAGACCACACTTGGAGCACTGTGCACAGTTCTGGTCTCCACATACTTTGGTTACGCCACACTTGGAGCACTGTGCTCAGTTCTGGTCTCCATATACCTTGGTTAGACCACACTTGGAGCACTGTGCATGGTTCTGGTCTCCACATAACTTGGTTAGACCACACTTGGAGCACTGTGCACAGTCCTGGTCTCCATATACCTGAGTTAGACCACATGTGGAGCACCGTGCACAGTCCTGGTCTCTGTATACCTTGGTTAGACCACACTTGGAGCACTGTGCACTGTTCTGATCTCCGTATACCTTGGTTAGACCACACTTGGAGCACTGTGCACAGTTCTGGTCTCCATATACCTTGGTTGGACCACACTTGGAGCACTGTGCACAGTTCTGGTCTCCATATACCTTGGTTGGACCACACTTGGAGCCCTGTGCACAGTTCTGGTCCCCGTATACCTTGGTTAGACCACATTTGGAGCACTGTGCACAGTTCTGGTCTCCATATACCTTGGTTAGACCACACTTGGAGCACTGTGCACAGTTCTGGTCTCCATATACCTTACTTACACCACACTTGGAGCACTGTGCACAGTTCTGGTCTCCATATACCTTAGTTAGACCACACTTGGAGCACTGTGCACAGTTCTGGTCTCCATATACCTTGGTTAGACCACACTTGGAGCACTGTGCACAGTTCTGGTCTCCATATACCTTGGTTAGACCACACTTGGAGCACTGTGCACAGTTCTGGTCTCCATATACTTTGGTTAGGCCACACTTGGAGCACTGTGCTCAGTTCTGGTCTCCATATACCTTGGTTAGACCACACTTGGAGCACTGTGCATGGTTCTAGTCTCCACATACCTTGGTTAGACCACACTTGGAGCACTGTGCACAGTCCTGGTCTCCATATACCTGAGTTAGACCACATGTGGAGCACCGTGCACAGTCCTGGTCTCTGTATACCTTGGTTAGACCACACTTGGAGCACTGTGCACTGTTCTGATCTCCGTATACCTTGGTTAGACCACACTTGGAGCACTGTGCACAGTTCTGGTCTCCATATACCTTGGTTGGACCACACTTGGAGCACTGTGCACAGTTCTGGTCTCCATATACCTTTGTTGGACCACACTTGGAGCCCTGTGCACAGTTCTGGTCTCCATATACCTTGGTTAGACCACACTTGGAGCACTGTGAACAGTTCTGGTCTCCATATTCTTTGGTTAGACCACACTTGGAGCACTGTGCACAGTTCTGGTCACCATATACCTTGGTTGGACCACACTTGGAGCACTGTGCACAGTTCTGGTCTCCGTATACCTTGGTTGGACCACACTTGGAGCACTGTGCACAGTTCTGGTCTCCATATACTTTGGTTGGACCACACTTGGAGCACTGTGCACTGCTCTTGTCTCTGTGTACCTTGGTTAGAACACACTTGGAGCACTGTGCACAGTTCTGGTCTCCATATACCTTGGTTAGACCAGACTTGGAGCACTGTGCACTGTTCTGGTCTCCATATACCTTGGTTGGACCACACTTGGAGCACTGTGCACAGTTCTGGTCTCCATATACCTTGGTTAGACCACACTTGGAGCACCGTGCACAGTTCTGGTCTCCATATACCTTGGTTAGACCACACTTGGAGCACCGTGCACAGTTCTGGTCTCCATATACCTTGGTTAGACCACACTTGGAGCACCGTGCACAGTTTTGGTCTCCATATACCTTAGTTAGACCACACTTGAACATGGTGCACAGTTCTGCTCTCCATATACCTTGGTTAGACCACACTTGGAGCACTGTGCACAGTTCTGGTCTCCATATACCTTACTTACACCACACTTGGAGCACTGTGCACAGTTCTGGTCTCCATATACCTTAGTTAGACCACACTTGGAGCACCGTGCACAGTTCTGGTCTCCATATACCTTGGTTAGACCACACTTGGAGCACTGTGCACAGTTCTGGTCTCCATATACCTTGGTTAGACCACACTTGGAGCACTGTGCACAGTTCTGGTCTCCATATACCTTGGTTAGACCACACTTGGAGCACTGTGCATGGTTCTGGTCTCCACATACCTTGGTTAGACCACACTTGGAGCACTGTGCACAGTCCTGGTCTCCATATACCTGAGTTAGACCACATGTGGAGCACCGTGCACAGTTCTGGTCTCCATATACCTTGGTTAGACCACACTTGAAGCACTGTGCACAGTTCTGGTCTCCATATACCTTGGTTAGACCACACTTGGAGCACCGTGCACAGTTCTGGCCTCCATATACCTTGGTTAGACCACACTTGGAGCACTGTGCACAGTTCTGGTCTCTGTATACCTTGGTTAGACCACACTTGGAGCACTGTGCACAGTCCTGGTCTCTGTATACCTTGGTTAGACCACACTTGGAGCACTGTGCACTGTTCTGATCTCCGTATACCTTGGTTAGACCACACTTGGAGCACTGTGCACAGTTCTGGTCTCCACATACTTTGGTTACGCCACACTTGGAGCACTGTGCTCAGTTCTGGTCTCCATATACCTTGGTTAGACCACACTTGGAGCACTGTGCATGGTTCTGGTCTCCACATAACTTGGTTAGACCACACTTGGAGCACTGTGCACAGTCCTGGTCTCCATATACCTGAGTTAGATCACATGTGGAGCACCGTGCACAGTCCTGGTCTCTGTATACCTTGGTTAGACCACACTTGGAGCACTGTGCACTGTTCTGATCTCCGTATACCTTGGTTAGACCACACTTGGAGCACTGTGCACAGTTCTGGTCTCCATATACCTTGGTTGGACCACACTTGGAGCACTGTGCACAGTTGTGGTCTCCATATACCTTGGTTGGACCACACTTGGAGCCCTGTGCACAGTTCTGGTCCCCGTATACCTTGGTTAGACCACATTTGGAGCACTGTGCACAGTTCTGGTCTCCATATACCTTGGTTAGACCACACTTGGAGCACTGTGCACAGTTCTGGTCTCCATATACCTTGGTTAGACCACGCTTGGAGCACTGTGCACAGTTCTGGTCTCCATATACCTTGGTTAGACCACACTTGGAGCACTGTGCACAGTTCTGGTCTCCATACACCTTGGTTAGACCACACTTGGAGCACTGTGCACTATTTTGGTCTGCAAATACCTTGGTTAGACCACACTTGGAGCACTGTGCACAGTTCTGGTCTCCATATACTTTGGTTAGACCACACTTGGAGCACTGTGCACGGTTCTGGTCACCATATACCTTGGTTGGACCACACTTGGAGCACTGTGCACAGTTCTGGTCTCCGTATACCTTGGTTGGACCACACTTGGAGCACTGTGCACAGTTCTGGTCTCCATATACCTTGGTTGGACCACACTTGGAGCACTGTGCACTGCTCTTGTCTCCGTGTACCTTGGTTAGAACACACTTGGAGCACTGTGCACAGTTCTGGTCTCCATATACCTTGGTTAGACCACACTTGGAGCACTGTGCACTGTTCTGGTCTCCATATACCTTGGTTAGACCACACTTGGAGCACTGTGCACAGTTCTGGTCTCCATATACCTTGGTTAGACCACACTTGGAGCACCGTGCACAGTTCTGGTCTCCATATACCTTGGTTAGACCACACTTGGAGCACCGTGCACAGTTCTGGTCTCCATATACCTTGGTTAGACCACACTTGGAGCACCGTGCACAGTTTTGGTCTCCATATACCTTAGTTAGACCACACTTGAACATGGTGCACAGTTCTGCTCTCCATATACCTTGGTTAGACCACACTTGGAGCACTGTGCACAGTTCTGGTCTCCATATACCTTACTTACACCACACTTGGAGCACTGTGCACAGTTCTGGTCTCCATATACCTTAGTTAGACCACACTTGGAGCACCGTGCACAGTTCTGGTCTCCATATACCTTGGTTAGACCACACTTGGAGCACTGTGCACAGTTCTGGTCTCCATATACCTTGGTTAGACCACACTTGGAGCACTGTGCACAGTTCTGGTCTCCATATACCTTGGTTAGACCACACTTGGAGCACTGTGCATGGTTCTGGTCTCCACATACCTTGGTTAGACCACACTTGGAGCACTGTGCACAGTCCTGGTCTCCATATACCTGAGTTAGACCACATGTGGAGCACCGTGCACAGTTCTGGTCTCCATATACCTTGGTGAGACCACACTTGGAGCACTGTGCACAGTTCTGGTCTCCATATACCTTGGTTAGACCACACTTGGAGCACCGTGCACAGTTCTGGTCTCCATATACCTTGGTTAGACCACACTTGGAGCACTGTGCACAGTTCTGGTCTCTGTATACCTTGGTTAGACCACACTTGGAGCACTGTGCACAGTCCTGGTCTCTGTATACCTTGGTTAGACCACACTTTGAGCACTGTGCACTGTTCTGATCTCCGTATACCTTGGTTAGAACACACTTTGAGCACTGTGCACTGTTCTGATCTCCGTATACCTTGGTTAGACCACACTTGGAGCACTGTGCACAGTTCTGGTCTCCATATACCTTGGTTAGACCACACTTGGAGCACTGTGCAGTTCTGGTCTCCATATACCTTGGTTGGCCCACACTTGGAGCACTGTGCACAGTTCAGGTCTCTGTGTACCTTGGTTAGACCAGACTTGAAGCACCGTGCACAGTTCTGCTCTCCATATAACTTGGTTAGACCACACTTGGAGCACTGTGCACAGTTCTGGTCTCTGTATACCTTGGTTAGACCACACTTGGAGCACTGTGCAGTTCTGGTCTCCATATACCTTGGTTGGACCACACTTGGAGCACTGTGCACAGTTCAGGTCTCTGTGTACCTTGGTTAGACCAGACTTGGAGCACTGTGCACAGTTCTGATCTCCATGTACCTTGGTTAGACCACACTTGGAGCAGTGTGAACCGTTCTGGTCTCCATATACCTTGGTTAGACCACACTTGGAGCCCTGTGCACAGTTCTGGTCTCCATATACCTTGGTTAGACCACACTTGGAGCACTCTGCACAGTTCTGGTCTCCATATACCTTGGTTAGACCACACTTGGAGCACTGTGCACAGTTCCAGTCTCCGTATACCTTGGTTAGACCACACTTGGAGCACTGTGCACAGTTCTGGTCTCCATATACCTTGGTTAGACCATGCTTGGAGCACTGTGCACAGTTCTGGTCTCCGTATATCTTGGTTAGACCACACTTGGAGCACTGTGCACAGTTCTGGTCTCCATATACCTTGGTTAGACCACACTTGGAGCACTGCACAGTTCTGGTCTCCGTATACCTTGGTTAGACCACACTTGGAGCCCTGTGCACAGTTCTGGTCTCCATATACCTTGGTTAGACCACACTTGGAGCACTGTGCACAGTTCTGGTCTCCATATACCTTGGTTAGACCACGCTTGGAGCACTGTGCACAGTTCTGGTCTCTATATACCTTGGTTAGACCACACTTGGAGCACTGTGCACAGTTCTGGTCTCCATACACCTTGGTTAGACCACACTTGGAGCACTGTGCACTATTTTGGTCTGCAAATACCTTGGTTAGACCACACTTGGAGCACTGTGCACAGTTCTGGTCTCCATATACTTTGGTTAGACCACACTTGGAGCACTGTGCACAGTTCTGGTCACCATATACCTTGGTTGGACCACACTTGGAGCACTGTGCACAGTTCTGGTCTCCGTATACCTTGGTTGGACCACACTTGGAGCACTGTGCACAGTTCTGGTCTCCATATACCTTGGTTGGACCACACTTGGAGCACTGTGCACTGCTCTTGTCTCCGTGTACCTTGGTTAGAACACACTTGGAGCACTGTGCACAGTTCTGGTCTCCATATACCTTGGTTAGACCACACTTGGAGCACTGTGCACTGTTCTGGTCTCCATATACCTTGGTTAGACCACACTTGGAGCACTGTGCACAGTTCTGGTCTCCATATACCTTGGTTAGACCACACTTGGAGCACCGTGCACAGTTCTGGTCTCCATATACCTTGGTTAGACCACACTTGGAGCACCGTGCACAGTTCTGGTCTCCATATACCTTGGTTAGACCACACTTGGAGCACCGTGCACAGTTTTGGTCTCCATATACCTTAGTTAGACCACACTTGAACATGGTGCACAGTTCTGCTCTCCATATACCTTGGTTAGACCACACTTGGAGCACTGTGCACAGTTCTGGTCTCCATATACCTTACTTACACCACACTTGGAGCACTGTGCACAGTTCTGGTCTCCATATACCTTAGTTAGACCACACTTGGAGCACCGTGCACAGTTCTGGTCTCCATATACCTTGGTTAGACCACACTTGGAGCACTGTGCACAGTTCTGGTCTCCATATACCTTGGTTAGACCACACTTGGAGCACTGTGCACAGTTCTGGTCTCCATATACCTTGGTTAGACCACACTTGGAGCACTGTGCATGGTTCTGGTCTCCACATACCTTGGTTAGACCACACTTGGAGCACTGTGCACAGTCCTGGTCTCCATATACCTGAGTTAGACCGCATGTGGAGCACCGTGCACAGTTCTGGTCTCCATATACCTTGGTTAGACCACACTTGGAGCACTGTGCACAGTTCTGGTCTCCATATACCTTGGTTAGACCACACTTGGAGCACCGTGCACAGTTCTGGTCTCCATATACCTTGGTTAGACCACACTTGGAGCACTGTGCACAGTTCTGGTCTCTGTATACATTGGTTAGACCACACTTGGAGCACTGTGCACAGTCCTGGTCTCTGTATACCTTGGTTAGAC
The DNA here is from genome assembly GCF_052327205.1 of Somniosus microcephalus. NCBI lineage: Eukaryota > Metazoa > Chordata > Chondrichthyes > Squaliformes > Somniosidae > Somniosus > Somniosus microcephalus. The sequence goes on along the minus strand of NW_028226244.1, from coordinate 32,061 downwards.
CACACTTGGAGCAGTGTGCACTGTTCTGATCTCCGTATACCTTGGTTAGAACACACTTGGAGCACTGTGCACTGTTCTGATCTCCGTATACCTTGGTTAGACCACACTTGGAGCACTGTGCACAGTTCTGGTCTCCATATACCTTGGTTAGACCACACTTGGAGCACTGTGCACAGTTCTGGTCTCTGTATACCTTGGTTAGACCACACTTGGAGCACTGTGCAGTTCTGGTCTCCATATACCTTGGTTGGACCACACTTGGAGCACTGTGCACAGTTCAGGTCTCTGTGTACCTTGGTTAGACCAGACTTGAAGCACCGTGCACAGTTCTGGTCTCCATATACCTTGGTTAGACCACACTTGGAGCACTGTGCACAGTTCTGGTCTCTGTATACCTTGGTTAGACCACACTTGGAGCACTGTGCACAGTTCTGGTCTCCATATACCTTGGTTAGACCACACTTGGAGCACTGTGCACAGTTCTGGTCTCCATATACCTTGGTTAGACCACGCTTGGAGCACTGTGCACAGTTCTGGTCCCCGTATACCTTGGTTAGACCACACTTGGAGCACTGTGCACAGTTCTGGTCTCCATACACCTTGGTTAGACCACACTTGGAGCACTGTGCACTATTTTGGTCTGCAAATACCTTGGTTAGACCACACTTGGAGCACTGTGCACAGTTCTGGTCTCCATATACTTTGGTTAGACCACACTTGGAGCACTGTGCACAGTTCTGGTCACCATATACCTTGGTTGGACCACACTTGGAGCACTGTGCACAGTTCTGGTCACCATATACCTTGGTTAGACCACACTTGGAGCAGTGTGCACAGTTCTGGTCTCCATATACCTTGGTTAGACCACACTTGGAGCACTGTGCACAGTTTTGGTCACCATATATCTTGGTTAGACCACACTTGGAGCACTGTGCACTGTTATGGTCTCCCTATACCTTGATTACGCCACACTTGGAGCACTGTGCACAGTTCTGGTCTGCAGATACCTGGGTTAGACCACACCTGGAGCACTGTGCACGGTTCTGGTCTCCATATACCTTGGTTAGACCACACTTGGAGCACTGTGCACAGTCCTGGTCTCCATATACCTGAGTTAGACCACACTTGGAGCACCATGCACAGTTCTGGTCTCTGTATACCTTGGTTAGACCACACTTGGCGCACTGTGCACAGTTCTGGTCTCCATATACCTTGGTTAGACCACACTTGGAGCACTGTGCACAGTTCTGGTCTCCATATACCTTGGTTGGACCACACTTGGAGCACTGCGCACTATTTTGGTCTGCAGATACCTTGGTTAGACCACACTTGGAGCACCGTGCACAGTTCTGGTCTCCATATACCTTGGTTAGACCACACTTGGAGCACTGTGCACTATTTTGGTCTGCAGATACCTTGGTTAGACCACACTTGGAGCACTGTGCACAGTTCTGGTCTCCATATACTTTGGTTAGACCACACTTGGAGCACTGTGCACAGTTCTGGTCACCATATACCTTGGTTGGACCACACTTGTAGCACTGTGCACAGTTCTGGTCTCCATATACTTTGGTTAGACCACACTTGGAGCACTGTGCACAGTTCTGGTCACCATATACTTTGGTTGGACCACACTTGTAGCACTGTGCACAGTTATGGTCTCCATATACTTTGGTTAGACCACACTTGCAGCACCGTGCACAGTTCTGGTCACCATATACCTTGGTTGGACCACACTTGGAGCACTGTGCACAGTTCTGGTCTGCAGATACCTGGGTTAGACCACACCTGGAGCACTGTGCACAGTCCTGGTCTGCAGATACCTGGGTTAGACCACACTTGGAGCACTGTGCACTGCTGTGGTCCCCATATACAAAACAACTTGCATTTATATAGCACCTTTAACGTAGTAAACCTGACTCCAGACCACCTAAGGAGATATTAGGTCAGGTGACCAAAAGCTTGGTCAAAGAGTTCTGTTTTATGGAGGGTCTTCAAGGAGGTGAGAGGCAGAGAGGTTTTGGGAGGGAATTTCAGAGTTTAGGGCCCAGGCAGCTGAAGGCACGGCCGCCAATTGTGGAGCGATGGAAATCGGGGGATGTGCAAGAGGCCAGTATTAGAGGAGCGCAGAGATCTCAGAGGTTTGTAGGGGCTGGAGGAGGTTACAGAGATAGGGAGTGTTGTAGGGGCTGGAGGAGGTTACAGAGATAGGGAGGGTTGTAGGGGCTGGAGGAGGTTACAGAGATAGGAAGGGTTGTAGTGGCTGGAGGAGGTTACAGAGATAGGGAGGGTTGTAGGGGTTGGAGGAGGTTACAGAGATAGGGAGGGTTGTAGGGGCTGGAGGAGGGTACAGAGATAGGGAGGGTTGTAGGGGCTGGAGGAGGTTACAGAGATAGTGGGGGGTTGTAGGGGCTGGAGGAGGTTACAGAGATAGGGAGGGGTGTAGGGCATCGAGGAGGTTACAGAGATAGGGAGGGTTGTAGGGGCTGGAGGAGGTTACAGAGATAGGGAGGGTTGTAGGGGCTGGAGAAGGTTACAGAGATAGGGAGGGTTATAGAGGCTGGAGGAGGGTACAGAGATAGGGAGGGTTGTAGGGGTTGGAGGAGGTTACAGAGATAGGGAGGGTTGTAGGGGCTGGAGGAGGGTACAGAGATAGGGAGGGTTGTAGGGGCTGGAGGAGGTTACAGAGATAGTGGGGGGTTGTAGGGGCTGGAGGAGGTTACAGAGATAGGGAGGGGTGTAGGGCATCGAGGAGGTTACAGAGATAGGGAGGGTTGTAGGGGCTGGAGGAGGTTACAGAGATAGGGAGGGTTGTAGGGGCTGGAGAAGGTTACAGAGATAGGGAGGGTTGTAGAGGCTGGAGGAGGGTACAGAGATAGGGAGGGTTGTAGGGGCTGGAGAAGGTTACAGAGATAGGGAGGGTTGTAGGCCTGGAGGAGGTTACAGAGATAGGGAGGTTTGTAGGGACTGGAGGAGGTTACAGAGATAGGGAGGGTTGTAGGAGCTGGAGGAGGTTACAGAGATAGGGAGCGTTGTAGGGGCTGGAGGAGGTTACAGAGATAGGGAGGGTTGTGCGGCTGCAGGAGGTTACAGAGATAGGGAGGGTTGTAGGGGCTGGAGGAGGTTACAGAGATACAGAGGGTTGGAGGGGTTGGAGGAGGTTACAGAGATAGGGAGGGTTGTAGGGGCTGGAGGAGGTTACAGAGACAGGGAGGGTTGTAGGGGCTGGAGGAGGTTACAGAGATAGGGAGAGTTGTAGGGGCTGAAGGAGGTTACAGAGATAGGGAGAGTTGTAGGGCAGGAGGAGGTTACAGAGGTAGGGAGCGTTGCAGGGGCTGGAGGAGGTTACAAAGATAGGGAGGGTTGTAGGGGCTGGAGGAGGTTACAGAGATAGGGAGGTTTGTAGAGGCTGGAGGAGGTTACAGAGATAGGGAGGATTGTCGGGGCTGGAGGACGTTACAGAGACAGGGAGGGTTGCAGGGCTGCAGGAGGTTACACAGATAGGGAGGGTTGTAGGGGCTGGAGGAGGTTACAGAGATAGGGAGGGTTGTAGGGCCTGGAGGAGGTTACAGAGATAGGGAGTGTTCTAGCACTGGCGGAGGTTACAGAGATAGGGAGTGTAGTAGGGGCTGGAGGAGGTTACAGAGATAGGGAGGGTTGTAGGGGCTGGAGGAGGTTACAGAGATAGGGAGGGTTGTAGAGCTGGAGGAGGTTACAGAGATAGGGAGGATTGTAGGGCTGGAAGAAGTTACAGAGATAGGGAGCGTTGTAGGAGCTGGAGGAGGTTACAGAGATAGGGAGGGTTGTAGGGGCTGGAGGAGGTTATGGAGATAGGGAAGGTTGTAGGGCTGGAGGAGGTTACAGAGATAGGGAGGGTTGTCGGGGCTGGAGGAGGTTACAGAGATAGGGAGGGTTGTAGGGGCTGCAGGGGGTTACAAAGATACGGAGGGTTGTAGGGGCTGGTGCAGGTTGCAGAGATAGGGAGGGTTGTAGGGATTGGAGGAGGTTACAGAGATAGGGAGGATTGTAGGAGCTGGAGGAGGTTACAGAGATAGGGAGGGTTGTAGGGGCTGGAGGAGGTTATAGAGACAGGGAGGGTTGTTGGGCTGGAGGACGTTACAGAGATAGGGAGGGTTGTAGGGGCTGGAGGAGGTTACAGAGATAGGGAGGGTTGTAGGGGCTGCAGGAGGTTACAGAGATACGGAGGGTTGTAGGGGCTGGTGCAGGTTACAGAGATAGGGAGGGTTGTAGGGGTTGGACGAGGTTTCATAGATAGGGAGAGTTGTAGGGGCTGGAGGAGGTTACAAAGATAGGGAGGATTGGAGGGGCTGGAGGAGGTTACAGAGATAGGGATGGTTGTAGGGGCTGGAGGAGGTTAAAGAGATAGGGAGGGGTGTAGGGCTGGAGGAGGTTACAGAGATAGGGAGGGTTGTAGAGGCTGGAGGAGGTTACAGAGATAGTAAGGTTTGTAGGGCTGGAGGAGGTTACGGAGATAGTGGGGGTTTTAGAGCTGGAGGAGGTTACAGAGATAGGGAGGGTTGTAGGGGCTGGAGGAGGTTACAGAGACAGGGACGGTTGAAGGGACTGGAGGAGGTTACAGAGATAGGGAGGGTTGTAGGGGTTGGAGGAGGTTACGGAGATAGAGAGGGTTGAGGGGCTGGAGGAGGTTACAGAGATAGGGAGGGTTGCAGGGGCTGGAGGAGGTTACAGAGATAGGGAGGGTTGTAGGGGCTGGAGGAGGTTACAGAGATAGGGAGGGTTGTAGGGGCTGGAGGAGGATACAGAGTTCGGGAGCGTAGTAGGGGCTGGAGGAGGTTACAGAGATGGGGAGGGTTGTAGGGCCTGGAGGCGGTTACAGAGGTAGGGAGGGTTGTCGGGGCTGGAGGAGGTTACGGAGATAGGGAGTGTTGTCGGGGCTGGAGGAGATTACAAAGATGGGGAGGGTTGTAGGGGCTGGAGGAGGTTACAGGGCTAGGGAGTGTTGTAGGGGCTGGAGGAGGTTTCAGAGATAGGGAGGGTTGTGGGGCTGGAGGAGGTTACAGGGATAGGGAGGGTTGTAGGGGGCTGGAGGAGGTTACAGAGATAGGGGGGGTTGTAGGGGCTGGAGGAGGTTACACAGATAGGGAGGGTTGTAGGGGCTGGAGGAGGTTTCAGAGATAGGGAGGGTTGTAGGGGCTGGAGGAGGTTACAGAGATAGGGAGGGTTGTAGGGGCTGCAGGAGGTTTCAGAGATAGGGAGGGTTGTAGGGGCTGGAGGAGGTTACAGAGATAGGGAGGGTTGTAGGGGCTGGAGGAGGTTTCAGAGATAGGGAGGGTTGTAAGGGCTGGAGGAGGTGACAGAGATGGGGAGGGTTGTTAGGGCTGGAGGAGGTTACAGAGATAGGGAGGGTTGTTGGGGATGCAGGAGTTTTCAGAGATAGGGTGGGTTGTAGGGGCTGGAGGATGTTACAGAGATAGGGAAAGTTGTAGGGGCTGGAGGAGTTTACAGAGATAGGGAGGGGTGTAGGGCTGGAGGAGGTTACAGAGATAGGGAGGGTTGTAGGGGCTGGAGGAGGTTACAGAGATAGGGAGGTTTGTAGGGACTGGAGGAGGTTACAGAGATAGGGAGGGTTGTAGGGGCTGGAGGAGGTTAGAGAGATAGGGAGGCTTGTAGGGGCTGGAGGAGGTTACAGAGATAGGGAGGGTTGTAGGGGCTGGAGGAGGTTACAGAGATAGAGAGGGTTGTAGGGGCTGGAGGAGGTTACAGAGATAGAGAGGGTTGTAGGGGCTGGAGGAGGTTGCAGAGATAGAGAGGGTTGTAGGGGCTGGAGGAGGTTACGGCGATAGGGAGGGTTGTATGGGCTGGAGGAGGTTCCAGAGATAGGGAGGGTTGTAGGGGCTGGAGGAGGTTCCAGAGATAGGGAGGGTTGTAGGGGCTGGAGGAGGTTACAGTGATAGGGAGGATTGTCGAGGCTGGAGGAGGTTACCGAGATAGGGAGGGTTGTACGGCTGCAGGAGGTTACAGAGATAGGGAGGTTTGTCGGGGCTGGAGGAGGTTACAGAGATAGGGAGGGTTATAGGGCTGCAGGAGGTTACAGAGATAGGGAGGGTTGTTGGGGCTGGAGGAGGTTACAGAGATAGGGAGGATTGTCGGGGCTGGGGGAGGTTACAGAGACAGGGAGGGTTGCAGGGCTGCAGGAGGTTACACAGATAGGGAGGGTTGTCGGGGCTGGAGGAGGTTACAGAGATAGGGAGGGTTGTAGGGCCTGGAGGAGGTTACAGAGATAGCGAGTGTTCTAGCACTAGCGGAGGTTACAGAGATAGGGAGTGTAGTAGGGGCTGGAGGAGGTTACAGAGATAGGGAGGGTTGTAGGGGCTGGAGGAGGTTACAGAGATAGGGAGGGTTGTAGAGCTGGAGGAAGTTACAGAGATAGGGAGGATTGTAGGAGCTGGAGGAGGTTACAGAGATAGGGAGGGTTGTAGGGGCTGCAGGAGGTTACAGAGATACGGAGGATTGTAGGGGCTGGTGCAGGTTACAGAGATAGGGAGGGTTGTAGGGGCTGTAGGAGATTACAGAGATAGGGAGGGTCGTAGGGGCTGCAGGAGGTTACAGAGATAGGGAGAGTTGTAGGGGCTGAAGGAGGTTACAGAGATAGGGAGAGTTGTAGGGCAGGAGGAGGTTACAGAGGTAGGGAGCGTTGCAGGGGCTGGAGGAGGTTACAGAGATAGGGAGGGTTGTACGGCTGCAGGAGGTTACAGAGATAGGGAGGTTTGTAGGGGCTGGAGGAGGTTACAGAGATAGGGAGGGTTGTAGGGGCTGGAGGAGGTTACAGAGATAGGGAGGGTTGCAGGGGCTGGAGGAGGTTACAGAGATAGGGAGGATTGTAGAGGCTGGAGGAGGTTACAGAGATAGGGAGGGTTGTAGGGGCTGGAGGAGGTTACAGAGATAGGGAGGGTTGTAGAGCTGGAGGAAGTTACAGAGACAGGGAGGATTGTAGGAGCTGGAGGAGGTTACAGAGATAGGGAGGGTTGTAGGGCTGGAGGAAGTTCCAGAGATAGGGAGGATTGTAGGAGCTGGAGGAGGTTACTGAGATAGGAAGGATTGTAGGGCTGGAGGAAGTTACAGAGATAGGGAGCGTTGTAGGGGCTGGAGGAGGTTACAGAGATAGGGAGGGTTGTAGGGGCTGGAGGAGGTTACAGAGATAGGGAGGGTTGCAGGAGCTGGAGGAGGTTACAGAGATAGGGAGGATTGTAGGGGCTGGAGGAGGTGACAGAGATAGGGAGGGTTGTAGGGCTGCAGGAGGTTACAGAGATAGGGAGGGTTATTGGGGCTGGAGGAGGTTACAGAGATAGGGAGGGTTGTAGGGGCTGGAGGAGGTTACAGAGATAGGGAGGGTTGTAGGAGCTGGAGGAGATTACAGAGATAGGGAGGATTGTCGGGGCTGGAGGAGGTTACAGAGATAGGGAGGGTTGTAAAGCTGCAGGAGGTTACAGAGACAGGCACGGTTGTAGGGACTGGAGGAGGTTACAGTGACAGGGAGCGTTGTAGGGGCTGGAGGAGGTTACGGAGATAGAGAGGGTTGAGGGGCTGGAGGAGGTTACAGAGATAGGGAGGGTTGTAGGGGCTGGAGGAGGTTACAGAGATAGGGAGGGTTGTAGGGGCTGGAGGAGGATACAGAGTTCGGGAGCGTAGTAGGGGCTGGAGGAGGTTACAGAGATGGGGAGGGTTGTAGGGCCTGGAGGAGGTTACAGAGGTAGGGAGGGTTGTAGGGGCTGGAAGAGGTTACAGAGATAGGGAGGGTTGTAAGGGGCTGGAGGAGGTTACAGAGATGGGGCGGGTTGTAGGGGCTGGAGGAGGTTACAGAGATAGGGAGGATTGTAGGGTTGGAGGAGGTTACAGAGATAGGGAGGGTTGTAGGGACTGGAGGAGGTTACAGAGATAGGGAGGGTTGTAGGGATTGGAGGAGGTTCCAGAGATAGGGAGGGTCGTAGGGGCTGGAGGAGGTTCCAGAGATAGGGAGGGTTGTACGGCTGCAGGAGGTTACAGAGATAGGGAGGTTTGTAGGGGCTGGAGGAGGTTACAGAGATAGGGAGGGTTATAGGGCTGCAGGAGGTTACAGAGATAGGGAGGGTTGTTGGGGCTGGAGGAGGTTGCAGAGATAGGGAGGATTGTCGGGGCTGGGGGAGGTTACAGATACAGGGAGGGTTGCAGGGCTGCAGGAGGTTACAGAGATACGGAGGATTGTAGGGGCTGGAGGAGGTTACAGAGATAGGGAGGATTGTAGGGGCTGGAGGAGTTTACAGAGATAGGGAGGGTTGTAGGGGCTGCAGGAGGTTACAGAGATACGGAGGGTTGTAGGGGCTGGTGCAGGTTGCAGAGATAGGGAGGGTTGTAGGGATTGGAGGAGGTTACAGAGATAGGGAGGATTGTAGGAGCTGGAGGAGGTTACAGAGATAGGGAGGGTTATAGGGCTGCAGGAGGTTACAGAGATAGGGAGGGTTGTTGGGGCTGGAGGAGGTTACAGAGATAGGGAGGATTGTCGGGGCTGGGGGAGGTTACAGATACAGGGAGGGTTGCAGGGCTGCAGGAGGTTACACAGATAGGGAGGGTTGTAGGGGCTGGAGGAGGTTACAGAGATAGGGATGGTTGTCGGGGCTGGAGGAGGTTACAGAGATAGGGAGGGTTGTAGGGCCTGGAGGAGGTTACAGAGATAGGGAGTGTTCTGGCACTAGCGGAGGTTACAGAGATAGGGAGTGTAGTAGGGGCTGGAGGAGGTTACAGAGATAGGGAGGGTTGTAGGGGCTGGAGGAGGTTACAGAGATAGGGAGGGTTGTCGAGCTGGAGGAAGTTACAGAGATAGGGAGGATTGTAGGGGCTGGAGGAGGTTACAGAGATAGGGAGGATTGTAGGGGCTGGAGGAGTTTACAGAGATAGGGAGGGTTGTAGGGGCTGCAGGAGGTTACAGAGATACGGAGGGTTGTCGGGGCTGGTGCAGGTTGCAGAGATAGGGAGGGTTGTAGGGATTGGAGGAGGTTACAGAGATAGGGAGGATTGTAGGAGCTGGAGGAGGTTACAGAGATAGGGAGGGTTGTAGGGGCTGGAGGAGGTTATAGAGATAGGGTGGGTTGCAGGGCTGGAGGAGGTTACAGAGATAGGGAGGGTTGTAGGAGCTGGAGGAGGTTACAGAGGTAGGGAGGGTTGTAGGGGCTGGAGGAGGTTACAGAGATACGGAGGGTTGTAGGGGCTGGTGCAGGTTGCAGAGATAGGGAGGGTTGTAGGGATTGGAGGAGGTTACAGAGATAGGGAGGATTGTAGGGGCTGGAGGAGGTTACAGAGATAGGGAGGGTTGTAGGGCTGGAGGAGGTTACAGAGATAGGGAGTGTTGTAGGGGCTGGAGGAGGTTACAGAGATAGGGAGGGTTGTAGGGCTGGAGGAGGTTACAGAGATAGGGAGGGTTGTAGGGGCTGGAGGAGGTTACAGAGATAGGGAGGGTTGTAGGGGCTGCAGGAGGTTACAGAGATACGGAGGGTTGTAGGGGCTGGTGCAGGTTGCAGAGATAGGGAGGGTTGTAGGGGTTGGAGGAGGTTTCAGAGATAGGGAGGGTTGTAGGGGCTGGAGGAGGTTACAAAGATAGGGAGGATTGTAGGGGCTGGAGGAGGTTACGGAGATAGTGGGGGTTTTAGAGCTGGAGGAGGTTACAGAGATAGGGAGGGTTGTAGCGGCTGGAGGAGGTTACAGAGACAGGGACGGTTGTAGGGATTGGAGGAGGTTACAGTGATAGGGAGGGTTGTAGGGGCTGGAGGAGGTTACGGAGATAGAGAGGGTTGAGGGGCTGGAGGAGGTTACAGAGATAGGGAGGGTTGTAGGGGCTGGAGGAGGTTACAGAGATAGGGAGGGTTGTTGGGGCTGGAGGAGGATACAGAGTTCGGGAGCATAGTAGGGGCTGGAGGAGGTTACAGAGATGGGGAGGGTTGTAGGGCCTGGAGGAGGTTACAGAGGTAGGGAGGGTTGTAGGGGCTGGAAGAGGTTTCAGAGATAGGGAGGGTTGTAAGGGGCTGGAGGAGGTTACAGAGATGGGGAGGGTTGTAGGGGCTGGAGGAGGTTACAGAGATAGGGAGGATTGTAGGGGCTGGAGGAGCTTACAGAGATAGGGAGGGTTGTCGGGGCTGGAGTAGGTTACGGAGATAGGGAGGGTTGTAGGGGCTGGAGGAGGTTACAGAGATAGGGAGTGTTGTAGGGGCTGGAGGAGGTTTCAGTGATAGGGAGGGTTGTGAGGGCTGGAGGAGGTGACAGAGATGGGGAGGGTTGTTAGGGCTGGAGGAGGTTACAGAGATCGGGAGGGTTGTAGGGGCTGGAGGATGTTACAGAGATAGGGAAAGTTGTAGGGGCTGGAGGAGGTTACAGAGATAGGGAGGGGTGTAGGGCTGGAGGAACGTACAGAGATAGGGAGGGTTGTAGGGACTGGAGGAGGTTACAGAGATAGGGAGGATTGTAGGGACTGGAGGAGGTTACAGAGATAGGGAGGTTTGTAGGGACTGGAGGAGGTTACAGAGATACGGAGGGTTGTAGGGGCTGGAGGAGGTTAGAGAGATAGGGAGGCTTGTAGGGGCTGGAGGAGGTTACAGAGACAGGGAGCGTTGTAGGGGCTGGAGGAGGTTACAGAGATAGAGAGGATTGTAGGGGCTGGAGGAGGTTACAGAGATAGGGATGGTTGTCGGGGCTGGAGGAGGTTACAGAGATAGGGAGAGTTGTAGGTCCTGGAGGAGGTTACAGAGATAGGGAGTGTTCTAGCACTAGCGGAGGTTACAGAGATAGGGAGTGTAGTAGGGGCTGAAGGAGGTTACAGAGATAGGGAGGGTTGTAGGGGCTGGAGGAGGTTACACAGATAGGGAGGGTTGTAGAGCTGGAGGAAGTTACAGAGATAGGGAGGATTGTAGGAGCTGGAGGAGGTTACAGAGATAGGGAGGATTGTAGGGCTGGAGGAAGTTACAGAGATAGGGAGCGTTGTAGGGGCTGGAGGAGGTTACAGAGATAGGTAGGGTTGTAGGGGCTGGAGGAGGTTATAGAGATAGGGAGGGTTGTAGGGCTGGAGGAGGTTACAGAGATAGGGAGGGTTGTAGGGGCTGGAGGAGTTTACAGAGATAGGGGAGGGTTGTAGGGGCTGCAGGAGGTTACAGAGATACGGAGGGTTGTAGGGGCTGGTGCAGGTTGCAGAGATAGGGAGTGTTGTAGGGATTGGAGGAGGTTACAGAGATAGGGAGGATTGTAGGAGCTGGAGGAGGTTACAGAGATAGGGAGGGTTGTAGGGGCAGGAGGAGGTTATAGAGATAGGGGGGGTTGTTGGGCTGGAGGACGTTACAGAGATAGGGAGGGTTGTAGGGACTGGAGGAGGTTACAGAGATCGGGAGGGTTGTGGGGGCTGCAGGAGGTTACAGAGATACGGAGGGTTGTAGGGGCTGGGGGAGGTTACAGAGATAGGGAGGGTTGTAGGGGTTGGAGGAGGTTTCAGAGATAGGGAGGGTTGTCGGGGCTGGAGGAGGTTACAAAGATAGGGAGGATTCTAGGGGCTGGGGGAGGTTACGGGTATAGGGATGGTTGTAGGGGCTGGAGGAGGTTACAGAGATAGGGAGGGGTGTAGGGCTGGAGGAGGTTACAGAGATAGGTAGGGTTGTAGAGGCTGGAGGAGGTTACAGAGATAGTGAGGTTTGTAGGGCTGGAGGAGGTTACGGAGATAGTGGGGGTTTTAGAGCTGGAGGAGGTTACAGAGATAGGGAGGGTTGTAGGGGCTGGAGGAGGTTACAGAGATAGGGAGGGTTGTAGGGGCTGGAGGAGGTTACAGAGATAGGGAGAGTTGTAGGGGCTGGAGGAGGATACAGAGATAGGGAGCGTAGTAGCGGCTGGAGGAGGTTACAGAGATGGGGAAGGTTGTAGGGCCTGGAGGTGGTTACAGAGGTAGGGAGGGTTGTAGGGGCTGGAAGAGGTTACAGAGATAGGGAGGGTTGTAAGGGGCTGGAGGAGGTTACAGAGATGGGGAGCGTTGTAGGGGCTGGAGGAGGTTACAGAGATCGGGAGGATTGTAGGGGCTGGAGGAGGTTACAGAGATAGGGAGGGTTGTCGGGGCTGGAGGAGGTTCCGGAGATTGGGAGTGTTGTCGGGGCTGGAGGAGATTACAAAGATGGGGAGGGTTGTAGGGGCTGGAGGAGGTTACAGAGATAGGGAGGGTTGTAGGACTGGAGGAGGTTACAGAGATAGGGAGGGTTGTAGGGGCTGGAGGAGGTTACAGAGGTAGGGAGGGTTGTAGGAGGTTACTGAGATAGAGAGGATTCTCGGGGCTGGAGGAGGTTACAGAGATAGGGAGGGTTGTAGGGGGCTGGAGGAGGTTACAGAGATAGGGAGGGTTGTCGGGGCTGGAGGAGGTTACACAGAATGGGAGGGTTGTAGGGGCTGGAGGAGGTTTCAGAGATAGGGATGTTTGTAGGGGCTGGAGGAGGTTACAGAGATAGGGAGGGTTGTAGGGGCTGGAGGAGGTTTCAGAGATAGGGAGGGTTGTGGGGGCTGGAGGAGGTTACAGAGATAGGGAGGGTTGTTAGGGCTGGAGGAGGTTACAGAGATAGGGAGGGTTGTAGAGGCTGCAGGAGTTTTCAGAGATAGGGTGGATTGTAGGGGCTGGAGGATGTTACAGAGATAGGTAGGGTTGTAGGGACTGGAGGAGGTTACAGAGATAGGGAGGGTTGTAGGGACTGGAGGAGGTTACAGATATAGGGAGCTTTGTAGGGACTGGAGGAGGTTGCAGAGATAGGGAGGGTTGTAGGGGCTGGAGGAGGTTAGAGAGATAGGGAGGCTTGTAGGGGCTGGAGGAGGTTACAGAGATAGGGAGGGTTGTAGGGGCTGGAGGAGGTTACAGAGATAGAGAGGGTTGTAGGGGCTGGAGGAGGTTGCAGAGATAGAGAGGGTTGTAGGGGCTGGAGGAGGTTACGGCGATAGGGAGGATTGTATGGGCTGGAGGAGGTTCCAGAGATAGGGAGGGTCGTAGGGGCTGGAGGAGGTTCCGGAGATAGGGAGGGTTGTAGGGGCTGGAGGAGGTTACAGAGATAGGGAGGATTGTCGGGGCTGGAGGAGGTTACAGAGATAGGGAGGGTTGTTGGGGCTGGAGGAGGTTACAGAGATAGGGAGGGTTGTGTAAGACTGGAGGAGATTACGGCGATAGGGAAGGTTGTAGGGCTGGAGGAGGTTACGGCAATAGGGAAGGTTGTCGGGCTGGAGTAGGTTGCAGAAATAGGGAGGGTTGTAGGGCTGGAGGAGGTTACAGAGATAGGGAGGGTTGTGTGTTGTATGTGCCTTTAAGAGCCCCTGTGTACTGTAATGCCGGTAATGGCCACTCGGGCTATATAAGCCTGTGTGATGAAATATTCCATTCATCACTGCCTGTGACTGAGATTGGTTTCAGTGTCATTTCCCTTCCCCCAGACCTCATTGTATTGCGACATCTTAAAGGCGCATTACCAGCAGCCTACGAATGAGGTGTATGCTAGGCACCTGCTCGCTACCCGCGCACAGCGACCTGGGGAATCGGTGGAGGAGTTCCTAAGCACCCTGAAAATGCTTGGCAAAGACTGCAAGTGCCGAGATGTAAAAGCCACGGTGTACACTGATGAGCTTGTTCGCGATGCCTTCATCACAGGCCTCAGCTCCACTTACATCCGGGAAAGACTGCTAGAAAAAACGGGGTTGGACCTGAAACAGGCTGCGGACACCACGCGATCCCTGGATGTGGCCCAGAGAAACTCGGACGCCTACTCTTCAGCCCGCGCCGTCCACGCCGCCACGTGTGCACCGAAGGCGCCGCCATCTTGGAAGGCATCTTCCCAGCCCGACACCGGCTGGGCCCCGCTCTCCCCCCAGAAGCCCTACGACAGCCGCGACGCGTCAGGGACCCAACTGCTACTTCTGCGGGCAGCCAAAGCACACCAGAAACCTGTGCCCGGCGAAAGGCACCACCTGCTTTAAGTGCGGTAAGAAGGGGCACTTCGGGAAGGTGTGCAGAGGGAACCCCGCCGGAAAACCAACCACCGGAAAACCCGCCACCGCCGCGTGTGCGCCGTGGGAGCGGCCATCTTGGACGCCATCTTGCCCGACCTCGTGGGGTCCGCCATCTTGTGAGCAGACAGCGTGGACGCCATCTTGTATCGATCAGGGCCCTACAGTGGCATCGGTCACAGTGGACCAGACCAGGCCGCACCCGCTATCCAGATCAATGGTGGACATCGAGGTAAACGGGTGCCGGGTTAAATGCTTAATTGACAGTGGAAGCACGGAGAGTTTTATCCACCCTGAACTGGCACAACAACTCTCCCTAAAGGTGGTCCCTACTCATGGTACCATCTCTATGGCTGACAAAACCCAGACATCGACCATTCTGGGTTACTGCACGGTACAATTGTGCGTTAACGGAACTGTATATGATCATTTTAAAGTATTAATCATGAAGAACCTATGTGCGAGCGTGATCTTGGGCCTGGATTTCCAGTGCAACCACCAAAGCATCACGCTCAAGTACGGTGGGTCCCAGCCGCCCCTCACAGTGTGCGGTCTGGCTACCCTGAAGGTAAAGCCGCCTTCGCTATTCGCGAACCTTACCCCTAACTGCCGGCCAATAGCGACCAAAAGCAGGAGGTACAGCTGGGAGGACAGGCGGTTTATCGCGACCGAGGTAGACAGGCTCCTGAAAGAGCGCATTATTGAACGCAGCAACAGCCCGTGGTGCGCCCAAGTGGTAGTGGTAAGGGGTAGCAAGAAGAAACGGATGGTGATCGACTATAGTCAAACGATCAACAGGTACACCCTACTAGACGCCTACCCGCTACCCCGCATATCAGAAATGGTGAACCAAATCGCCCAATACCGGGTGTTCTCCACCATCGACCTCAAGTCAGCGTACCACCAGCTCCCTATCAGACCAGAGGACCGCCCGTACACCGCCCTCGAGGCGAACGGACGCCTCTACCAATTCCTCAGAGTCCCCTTTGGGGTGACGAATGGGGTCTCGGTCTTCCAGAGGGAGATGGACCGCATGGTCGATGACCACCACTTGCAGGCAACCTTCCCCTACCTCGACAACGTCACCATCTGCGGTCACAACCAGCAGGATCACGACTCGAACCTCGAGAGGTTCCTGAAAACCGCACAAAAACTCAACCTCACCTACAACGAGGACAAGTGCGTTTACAACACCACGCGCCTCTGCATACTAGGCAGCGTGGTGAAGAATGGGGAAATCGGACCAGACCCCGACCGATTGCGCCCCCTACGGGAGTTGCCCCTGCCCAACACTCCCAAAGCCCTGAAAAGGTGCCTGGGGTTATTTTCTTATTATTCCCAATGGGTCCCCAACTACTCCGACAAAGCCCGCCCCCTCTTGAAAGCATCCTCTTTCCCGCTCTC
Organism: Somniosus microcephalus; assembly: GCF_052327205.1. NCBI lineage: Eukaryota > Metazoa > Chordata > Chondrichthyes > Squaliformes > Somniosidae > Somniosus > Somniosus microcephalus. The sequence goes on along the minus strand of NW_028226244.1, from coordinate 16,641 downwards.
TGCTGAGGCCCACGCCGCCTTCAAAAGCATTAAGCAGGATATTGAGCGGGCCACGCTACAGGCAGTGGACGAGAACACTCCATTTCAAGTGGAAAGTGATGCGTCTGACTTCGCCTTGGCGGCCACCCTCAACCAGGCGGGGCGGCCCGTAGCTTTCTTCTCGAGGACCCTCCAAGGGCCCGAGATCAGACACTCCTCCGTGGAAAAGGAGGCCCAAGCCATCGTGGAGGCAGTGCGCCACTGGCGCCACTACCTAGCCGGCAAACGCTTCACCCTACTTACCGACCAGCGGTCGGTAGCGTTTATGTTCAATAATAAACAGAGGGGGAAGATTAAAAATGATAAGATTCTTAGGTGGCGGATCGAGCTCTCCACCTTCGAGTACGACATCATTTACCGGCCAGGGGCCCTTAACGAATCCCCTGATGCCCTCTCACGAGGGATGTGTGCCAGCGCCACCGGGGATCGGCTACAGACCCTCCACAACGACCTCTGCCACCCAGGGGTCACGCGGCTGTTCCACTTCATAAAGTCCCGTAACTTACCCTACTTGATTGAGGAAGTTCGGTCCCTGACCAGGAACTGCCGCACTTGCGCTGAGTGCAAGCCTCGGTTCTACCGCCCAGATAGAGCCCACTTAATCAAAGCTACACGGCCCTTTGAGCGGCTCAGCTTAGATTTCAAGGGCCCCCTCCCGTCCGTCGACCGCAATGTTTACTTCCTGAACATTGTGGACGAATACTCCCGGTTCCCATTCGCCTTCCCCTGCCCAGACATGACCAGCGCCACGGTCATTAAATGCCTCAACAGCCTGTTCTGCCTGTTCGGTATGCCGAGCTACATCCATACGGATAGGGGGGCGTCCTTCATGAGTGAAGAGCTACGCCAGTACATGCTGTCCAGGGGGATCGCCACGAGCCGTACCACCAGCTACAACCCCCGGGGTAACGGCCAAGTGGAGCGAGAGAACGGGACAGTATGGAAAGCAGTCACTCTAGCTCTAAGGACCAAGGGCCTCCCTATCTCCCGCTGGCAGGAAGTCCTCTCGGATGTGCTCCATTCGATACGGTCGCTATTGTGTATGGCCACTAATACCACGCCTCATGAACGAATGTTTGTCTTTCCCCGGAAATCCACCTCAGGCGTATCCATGCCGTCATGGTTCTCCACCCCAGGTCCGGTACTCGTGCGAAGGCATGTGAGGGGCCACAAGACGGACCCTCTCGTGGAGCCAGTACACCTACTCCACGCCAACCCCCAATACGCATATGTCCGGCACGCCGACGGAAGGGAGGACACCGTGTCCATAAAAGACGTCGCCCCAGCCGGCATCGACAACAACCATGGCAATAGCGGCAACGACGATCACAGCAACTCTTACCCACCCACTACTCTTTCATCACCCCCGGAAGAACACCGACCAACGGCACCCCCACCAACTACCCCTTCAACAACCCTGGCGGCACCCCCGGCAGAGACCCAGGAGGCTACCGGGGACACCCAGCCGACACCCACGGCACCGCAACAGCCACGTCGGTCGCAGAGGACTATCAAACCCCCGAACAGACTAAATCTATAGAAGGGGTGAATGTGATGAAATATTCCATTCATCACTGCCTGTGACTGAGATCGGTTTCAGTGTCATTTCCCTTCCCCCAGACCTCATTGTATTGTGTACTGGAATGTGCTGTATTGTATGCTGGAATGTGCTGTGTGTAGGGCTCCGCCCATTCCTGGCCCCGTTTGTAAGCGAGCTCAGTCTGGCCTCAGTCTCCAGAAGGAAGACATCTCTCTCTCTTACGTGTTACGTTCTAAGTTAATAAAAGCCTTGTTTTTGTTCTGCTAACTTCGAGTCTCGGAATTATTGAGGCACATCAGCCTGTATAGTGTCTTGTATCTTTTAGTTCACCTCCAGACTTTGTTCAGTAAACACCTGTAAACCAACTCCTGCATTCCGTGTCTTCATTAACACACGGATACAACAGTGGCGACGAATTGGAAACGGACTTATCTGCAATTCGGCAGCACCTCAAGGAGATCGATTCGTCAGACGAAAGTCGAAGAAAAACAAGAAAGAAAAAAAAAACTGGTTTCACCAGCTAGCCGAGCTGGTGGCAGGTACTGCACTAATCCTTCCTGGGCGGCGGGCTGGGGCTCGATCGGCTGGCTCTGCAGCGGGGCCAAGCAGCGAAGGCGGAGGCAGACAGAGACGGAGGGTGGAGCGCTCGGGAGACGGCCGGCGCTGCAAAGCAGGTCGGCGTTCGGACCACGCAGAGGGAGGGAAAAGTCCCAGAGAGTCCGGCGGGAGCGAGTCTCCACCTATTAAAAATACCTGTGTAAATAAAAACCGCGGAGAACAGCGTTGTCAGCAGCGGCAGCAGCGGGAAAGCGCGGGAGGTGCCATTTTTTTTGCGGGGAAGAAAGGAAAGCGCGGGAGGCGCCATTTTTTTTCAGGATGCCTAAGACTGGCAATATTACTGCTTTCGATAGCAATATAGAAGATTGGACCACATATGTAGAAAGAGTGGAGGTATATTGCACAGCAAATGAAATAGAGGATGATAAAAAGGCATCAGTACTTCTAAATCTAATGGGCGCAAGGACATACGGGCTGTTACGAAACTTAATCACTCCAGCCAAACCAAGGGACAAGAATTTTAAGGAGATTGTCGATACCCTACAGGAGCACTTAAACCCAACTCCGCTGCCGATAGCGGAACGATTCAAATTCTTCAGGAGGAATCAGCACAAGAATGAAAGTAATGCTGATTACCTCACCGAATTAAGGAAGCTATCAAAGCACTGCCAATTCGGGGCAGGACTGGCAGATTCTCTTCGAGACAAATTTGTCTGCGGTCTCCTAAGTGAAGGAACACAGAAAAGGCTACTTTCTGAGAAAGATTTGACACTGGACAAGGCTTTCAGTATGGCTGTATCATACGAAGCAGCCGCAAGAGGAGCTGCAGAGATACAGCAAAAGCCACAGGACTTCGGCACCCATGAAATGACACAGGGTTTCGAGAGATGTTATCGCTGCGGCAGATCCACCCATGACCAGAGGGACTGCTGGTTCAAGGACAAAGTATGCAGGCAATGCGGAAAAATTGGACACATTGCACGGGTATGCCGATCTGGAAAAAAAAATCCACGGACAAGAAAAAAATCAATAAGGAAAAGTACAGAAAGGTACAAATGATGACGGACAGTAGCTCCGAAGACCAGAAGAGCGATAGCGACTCCAAAAACAAGAGACTAAGCTGTCTCAAATTACATAATGTAATTGTCAAAGAAGATTACCAGACCATTTGGGTTACCCTCACGATAGCGGGGTCCCCAGTTAAAATGGAGCTAGATACAGGATCAGCTCTGACCATCATAAGTCGACGGGATTACGAGCGGCTATTTCCGCATATACCTTTGAAAGACACATCCATTATCTTGAAAACATATACGGGACAGAAAGTATACCCCAAAGGGAAAATAAAGGTGCCTGTTGTATACAACGGCAAGGAAATACCGAAGTTGTATTTATACGTTCTGCAAGATGGTGGTTCACCGCTGTTGGGACGTGAATGGATCAGGAAGATACGTTTAGACTGGCACTCCATTCAGACACTGACGGTGACCAGTAAGAAAAAAAATGATGATGACGTCATACCTGAACGATTAAAAGACATCTTGGCCAACGCCAAGGAAGTGTTTCAACAGGAACTAGGAACCTTGAAAGGCATCACCGCCTCAATAAAAGTGGAAGATGCGGCAATTCCCAAGTTTATTAAGGCAAGGCCGGTGCCATACGCAATTCGTCCAGCAGTCGAGGCAGAACTGGAGAATTTGGAAAAGGCAGGCGTGTTATCCAAGGTAGATTGGAGCGAGTGGGCAACACCCATCGTCCCAGTCATGAAGAAAACATTGAATAATGATAAATCTGAAGAACAGAGAAAAATTTGCATCTGTGGGGACTTCAAGGTGACTGTAAACCCGGTCCTTCACACAGTACAGTATCCTCTTCCGAGGATAGAAGATATTTTCGCCTCACTATCCGGAGGGAAACGTTTCACCAAAATTGACTTGGCACAGGCATATCTACAGATGGAGGTTGAGGAGGCCTCTAAAAAGTATCTCACGATAAATACACACAAAGGCCTGTACCAGTACAATCGACTGGTTTTCGGAGTAGCATCAGCTCCAGCTATCTGGCAAAGAGCTATGGAGCAAGTCCTCCAAGGGATTCCGGGGACTCAATGCTACCTAGACGACATCCTTGTAACAGGAGAAAACGACAACGAGCACCTTGCCAATTTGGAGCAGGTGCTCACTAGGCTGAGAGAACGGGGCCTACGAGCAAATCGCCCCAAGTGCAAATTTTTCCAGAAACAAATATCATATTGTGGCCACATAATTAACGAAGAAGGGTTGCATAAGTCACCTGAAAAAATTGAAGCGGTCATAAAAGCCCCAGCACCTGAAAACGTCTCACAATTAAGGTCGTTCCTGGGGTTGATAAATTACTATCATAAATTTTTACCGAACTTGTCAACTGTTCTGCACCCTCTTAACGAACTGCTACAAACGGGAGTAATTTGGAAATGGAGCGAAGACTGTAAACGTGCCTTCCATAAATGCAAAGGCTTGATCACGTCCAAGGAAGTTTTGGCTCATTACAACCCATCACTGCCAATCAGACTGGCGTGCGATGCATCCCCTTACGGCGTAGGAGCGGTATTATCGCATAGATTCCCTGATGGCTCAGAGCGGCCGATAGCTTTTGCGTCACGCTCATTGAACTCAGCTGAGCGTAACTATGCCCAGATCAACAGGGAAGCACTCAGCCTGGTATGGGGAGTGAAGGAATTCAACCATTACCTACACGGAAAAATTTTTACCTTGTTGACTGACCATCAACCCCTCGTCTCCATATTCAACCCTAAAAAGGGTGTTCCCATTATGACAGCGCAAAGGCTACAGAGGTGGTCCCTTTTCCTAGGGGCACACCAATATGACATAGAATACAAAGGATCAAAACAGCATGGGAATGCTGACGGTTTATCGCGCCTACCGTTGCCAACGGTAGAAGAGGCACCTACAGTGGACCCAGTGGAGATGTTCCACGCAACCATAGTGGAATGTCTACCAGTAACAAATTCTGCCATTGAAAAGGAAACGAGAAATGACCCAACTCTCTCACGGGTCTACGATTTAACGGTGAAGGGATGGCCAGCACATGGCGAACCACTGTTGCCAGCATTTTCGCAAAGAAGAGAACAGCTGTCAGTGTGCCGAGGAACCTTGATGTGTGGATCCAGAGTGGTGATTCCACCCAAACTCCAGGATAAAGTGCTAAAGGAGCTTCATGAGGGGCATCTGGGTGGAGTGAAAATGAAGAACCTAGCCAGAGCGTTTGTGTGGTGGCCAGGTATCGATGGAGACATCGAAGAAATGACCAAGAGCTGCCTAGGATGCCAGAAGGTCCAAAACGCTCCACCACAAGCCCCTCTACATCCATGGGAGTGGCCCTCATCTCCATGGCAAAGGGTACACATCGACTTTGCTGGTCCATTTATGGACTCAATGTTCTTAATCGCGGTTGATGCACACTCCAAGTGGCTGGAGGTAATAAAGATGTCCTCCACCACCACGGACAAAACCATCACAGTATTAAGGACCATATTTGCCAGGAATGGGCTGCCTGAACAGATCTGTTCTGATAATGGGCCGCAATTTGTGTCCGAAGAATTCAGGAAGTTCTTAAAAAACAATGGGGTTAAGCACTACACGTCCGCCACATACCATCCCGCCACCAATGGATTGGCTGAAAGGTTTGTCCAGACCTTCAAGAAGGCCATAAAGGCCATGGGTAATGAAGACATAAATCTACAGCATAAGGTAGATAACTTCTTGTTTGCATACAGGAATGCAACACATGTGGTTACAAACCAAACTCCCGCCATGATGTTCTTCAATAGAAGCCTAAGATGCCGGCTGGATTTGATCAAGCCAAACATCAGAAGGGACGTAGAGAACCGGCAATTTCAAGGCATGAATGAAAGACCAACTAGAACCTTCCAGATAGGTCAACAAGTTTTGGCCCGGGACTACCGTACCGAGAAATGGCAGCCTGGAACTATTTGCACACGACTAGGACCGCTGATGTATAGCGTGGACATTGGAAAAAGCATAATAAGGCGCCATGCTGACCAGATCATAGAGTCATCCGAAAAGGGACACCCTACACCACAACTCTATATGCCTAATGATGAAGCAGAGATACCCATAGTATCTACCTCCGATCCGGTGATACTGGAACCAGATGAACCCGACACTGGTATTCAAGCCGAATCGACCTTGCCAAAAGAACCTACTACACCACCAAAAACTACTACACCACCGAGGCGTTATCCGGACCGAGTCAGGAAGCCTCCAGAGAGACTGACTTATAATTGATTAACTGCAGCAAATGTGTAGATTATTGTTCCTGTAACATGTTAATCAATGATTACTTAAAATGTATGTACTGGTTGTCTAAAAGGGGAGGAATTGTGGTGTATGTGCCTTTAAGAGCCCCTGTGTACTGTAATGCCGGTAATGGCCACTCGGGCTATATAAGCCTGTATAGTGTCTTGTATCAGTTAGTTCACCTCCAGACTTTGTTCAGTAAACACCTGTAAACCAACTCCTGCACTCCGTGTCTCCATTAACACACGGATACAACAGGTTGCAGGGCTGGAGGAGGTTACAGAGATAGGGAGGCTTGTAGGGGCTGGAGGAGGTTACAGAGATAGGGAGGCTTGTAGGGGCTGGAGGAGGTTGCAGAGATAGAGAGGGCTGTAGAGGCTGGAGGAGGTTACAGAGATAGGGAGGGTTGTAGGGGCTGGAGGAGGTTACGGCGATAGGGAGGGTTGTAGGGGCTGGAGGAGGTTACAGAGATAGGGAGGGTCGTAGGGGCTGGAGGAGGTTCCAGAGATAGGGAGGGTCGTAGGGGCTGGAGGAGGTTACGGCGATAGGGAGGGTCGTAGGGGCTGGAGGAGGTTACGGCGATAGGGAGGGTCGTAGGGGCTGGAGGAGGTTCCAGAGATAGGGAGGGTCGTAGGGGCTGGAGGAGTTTCCAGAGATAGGGAGGGTTGTAGGGGCTGGAGGAGGTTACAGAGATAGGGAGGATTGTAGGGGCTGGAGGAGGTTACAGAGATAGGGAGGGTTGTAGGGGCTGGAGGAGGTTACAGAGATAGGGAGGGTTGTAGGGGCTGGAGGAGGTTGCAGAGATAGAGAGGGTTGTAGGGGCTGGAGGAGGTTACAGAGATAGGGAGGGTTGTGTAAGACTGGAGGAGGTTACAGAGATAGGGAGGGTCGTAGGGGCTGGAGGAGGTTACGGCGATAGGGAGGGTCGTAGGGGCTGGAGGAGGTTCCAGAGATAGGGAGGGTCGTAGGGGCTGGAGGAGGTTCCAGAGATAGGGAGGGTTGTAGGGGCTGGAGGAGGTTACAGAGATAGGGAGGATTGTAGGGGCTGGAGGAGGTTACAGAGATAGGGAGGGTTGTAGGGGCTGGAGGAGGTTACAGAGATAGGGAGGGTTGTGTAAGACTGGAGGAGGTTACGGCGATAGGGAAGGTTGTAGGGCTGGAGGAGTTTACGGCGATAGGGAAGGTTGGCGGGCTGGAGGAGGTTGCAGAGATATGGAGGGTTGTAGAGGCTGGAGGAGGTTACGGCGATAGTGAAGGTTGTAGGGCTGGAGGAGGTTACAGAGATAGGGAGGGTTGTAGGGGCTGGAGGAGGTTACGGCGATAGGGAAGGTTGTAGGGCTGGAGGAGGTTACAGAGATAGGGAGGGTTGCAGTGCTGGAGGAGGTTACAGAGATAGGGAGGGTTGTAGGGGCTGGAGGATGTTACAGAGATAGGGAGGCTTGTAGGGCTGGAGGAGGTTACAGAGATAGGGAGGGTTGTAGGGGCTGGAGGATGTTACAGAGATAGGGAGGGTTGTAGTGCTGGAGGAGCTTACAGAGATAGGGAGGGTTGTAGGGCTGGAGGAGGTTACAGAGATAGGGAGGGTTGTAGGGCTGGAGGAGGTTACAGAGATAGGGAGGGTTGTAGGGGCTGGAGGAGGTTACAGAGATAGGGAGGGTTGTAGGGGCTGGAGGAGGTTACAGAGATACGGAGGGTTGTGGGGCTGGAGGAGGTTACAGAGATAGGGAGGGTTGTAGGGGCTGGAGGGGTTACAGAGATAGGGAGGGTTGTAGGGGCTGGAGGAGGTTACAGAGATAGGGAGGTTTGTAGGGGCTGGAGGAGATTACAGAGATAGGGAGGGTTGTAGGGCTGGAGGAGGTTACAGAGATAGGGAGGGTTGTAGGGGCAGGAGGAGGTTACAGAGATAGGGAGGGTTGTAGGGGCTGGAGGAGATTACAGAGATAGGGAGGGTTGTAGGGCTGGAGGAGGTTACAGAGATAGTGAGGGTTGTAGGGCTGGAGGAGGTTACAGAGATAGGGAGGGTTGTAGGGGCTGGAGGAGGTTACGGCGATAGGGAGGGGGCGCGGAAGCCATGGTTAGACCACGCTTAGAGCAGTGTGGGAAGCTCAATAAACAGACGAGGCAGAAAGGAATAAAAAGACTTATTTCTCTCGTGCCTCAGGATGTCCCAGTGTGCTTCACAGCCAAGGAAGTCCTGTTGGAGGTGTGGTCGCTGTTGGAATGTCGGAAACGCTGCAGCCAGTTGGCGCACAGCAAGCTCCCACACACAGCGCTGAGGTAAATGCCCCGGTCATCTGTTTCTCATCATGTTGATTGAGGGATAAATCCCGGCCCCCCAGGACACCGGGTGTGAACTCCCCCTGCTCTTCTTCCAATAGTTGCCGCGGGGTCCTTTACGTCCACCCGAGGGGGCAGGTCATTGGGCACTGAGCCCCACCCACCCACACAGAGCAGGAAAGGCCCAGGCTCCGTCCCCGGCCTGTACTGAGTACAGAGAGCCCACTGCGAGTGTACGCGGAGCCCCAGCGCACCCTCCGATGGTAAGGTCCCTCTCCCCCACCCCCAGGCTCCTCATTCCACAAAAGCTGCCAAGTGCGAGCAGGGCGGGTCAACACTCCCTCCTTTATTGTCTTCCGCTCGGCCCTCTCATCATTCCTTTATCATTCCCTTCATGACCCTCAGGCCTTGGAAGCCACACACCCACTCTATGCACAGCAGCACCACGTAGGCGATGAAGAGGTTGCACTCCGTCGGCATGAAGGGGGTCGAGAGCCTGGTGAAGATCACGGCCGCCGACGACAGCATCAGCACCACGCTCAGGATCAGGAAGAGGATGAGCAGGCGGATCTGAGGATGAGAGAGAAAGAGAGCAACACGAGTCATCGCACTGCACTGAGGCCAGCGGGATATAGAGAGGGAAAACACTGCGGAACAGAGGGATATAAAGAGGGAACACACTGGGGAACAGAGAGATATAGAGAGGAACACACTGGGGAACAGAGGGATATAGAGAGGGAACACACTGGGGAACAGGGATATAGAGAGGGAACACACTTGGGAACAGAGGGATATAGAGAGGGAACACACTGGGGAACAGAGGGATATAGAGAGGGAACACACTGGGGAACAGAGGGATATAGAGAGGGAACACACTGGGGAACAGGGGGATATAGAGAGGGAACACACTGGGGAACAGAGGGATATAGAGAGGGAACACACTGGGGAACAGAGGGATATAGAGAGGGAACACACTGGGGAACAGAGGGATATAGAGAGGGAACACACTGGGGAACAGAGGGATATAGAGAGGGAACACACTGGGGAACAGAGGGATATAGAGAGGGAACACACTGGGGAACAGAGGGATATAGAGAGGGAACACACTGGGGAACAGAGGGATATAGAGAGGGAACACACTGGGGAACAGAGGGATATAGAGAGGGAACACACTGGGGAACAGAGGGATATAGAGAGGGAACACACTGGGGAACAGAGGGATATAGAGAGGGAACACACTGGGGAACAGAGGGAAATAGAGAGGGAACACACTGGGGAACAGGGGGATATAGAGAGGGAACACACTGGGGAACAGAGGGATATAGAGAGGGAACACACTGGGGAACAGAGGGATATAGAGAGGGAACACACTGGGGAACAGAGGGATATAGAGAGGGAACACACTGGGGAACAGAGGGATATAGAGAGGGAACACACTGGGGAACAGAGGGATATAGAGAGGGAACACACTGGGGAACAGGGGGATATAGAGAGGGAACACACTGGGGAACAGAGGGATAGAGAGAGGGAACACACTGGGGAACAGAGGGATATAGAGAGGGAGCACACTGGGGAACAGAGGGATATAGAGAGGGAACACACTGGGGAACAGAGGGATATAGAGAGGGAACACACTGGGGAACAGAGGGATATAGAGAGGGAACACACTTGGGAACAGTGGGATATAGAGAGGAACACACTGGGGAACAGGGGGATATAGAGAGGGAACACACTGGGGAACAGAGTGATATAGAGAGGGAACACACTGGGGAACAGAGGGATATAGAGAGGGAACACACTGGGGAACAGAGGGATATAGAGAGGGAACACACTGGGGAACAGAGGGATATAGAGAGGGAACACACTGGGGAACAGAGGGATATGGAGAGGGAACACACTGGGGAACAGAGGGATATAGAGAGGGAACACACTGGGGAACAGGGATATAGAGAGGGAACACACTGGGGAACAGGGGGATATAGAGAGGGAACACACTGGGGAACAGAGGGATATAGAGAGGGAACACACTGGGGAACAGAGGGATATAGAGAGGGAACACACTGGGGAACAGAGGGATATAGAGAGGGAACACACTGGGGAACAGGGATATAGAGAGGGAACACACTGGGGAACAGAGGGATATAGAGAGGGGACACACTGGGGAACAGAGGGATATAGAGAGGGAACACACTGGGGAACAGAGGGATATAGAGAGGGAACACACTGGGGAACATAGGGATATAGAGAGGGAACACACTGGGGAACAGAGGGATATAGAGAGGGAACACACTGGGGAACAGAGGGATATAGAGAGAGGGAACACACTGGGGAACAGAGGGATATAGAGAGGGAACACACTGGGGAACAGGGATATAGAGAGGGAACACACTGGGGAACAGAGGGATATAGAGAGGGAACACACTGGGGAACAGAGGGATATAGAGAGGGAACACACTGGGGAACAGAGAGATATAGAGAGAGGGAACACACTGGGGAACAGAGGGATATAGAGATGAACACACTGGGGAACAGAGGGATATAGAGAGGGAACACACTGGGGAACACAGAGATATAGAGAGGGAACACACTGGGGAACAGAGGGATATAGAGAGAGGGAATACACTGGGGAACAGAGGGATATAGAGGGGGAACACACTGGGGAACAGGGGGATATAGAGAGGGAACACACTGGGGAACAGAGGGATATAGAGAGGGAACACACTGGGGAACAGAGGGATATAGAGAGGGAACACACTGGGGAACAGAGGGATATAGAGAGGGAACACACTGGGGAACAGGGGGATATAGAGAGGGAACACACTGGGGAACAGAGGGATATAGAGAGGGAACACACTGGGGAATAGGGGGATATAGAGAGGGAACACACTGGGGAACAGGCGGATATAGAGAGGGAACACACTGGGGAACAGAGGGGTATAGAGAGGGAACACACTGGGGAACAGAGGGATATAGAGAGGGAACACACTGGGGAACAGAGGGATATAGAGAGGGAACACACTGGGGAACAGAGGGATATAGAGAGGGAACACACTGGGGAACAGGGGGATATAGAGAGGGAACACACTGGGGGACAGAGGGATATAGAGGGGGAACACACTGGGGAACAGAGGGATATAGAGAGGGAACACACTGGGGAACAGGGGGATATAGAGAGAGGGCACACACTGGGGAACAGAGGGATATAGAGAGGGAACACACTGGGGAACAGGGATATAGAGAGGGAACACACTGGGGAACACAGGGATATAGAGAGGGAACACACTGGGGAACAGAGGGATATAGAGAGGGAACACACTGGGGAACAGGGATATAGAGAGGGAACACACTGGGGAACACAGGGATAGAGAGAGGGAACACACTGGGGAACAGGGGGATATAGAGAGGGAACACACTGGGGAACAGAGGGATATAGAGAGGGAACACACTGGGGAACAGTGGGATATAGAGAGGGAACACACTGGGGAACAGAGGGATATAGAGAGGGAACACACTGGGGAACAGAGGGATATAGAGAGGGAACACACTGGGGAACAGAGGGATATAGAGAGGGAACACACTGGGGAACAGAGGGATATAGAGAGGGAACACACTGGGGAACAGGGATATAGAGAGCGAACACACTGGGGAACAGGGGGATATAGAGAGGGAACACACTGGGGAACAGGGGGATATAGAGAGGGAACACACTGGGGAACAGAGGGATATAGAGATGAACACACTGGGGAACAGAGGGATATAGAGAGGGAACACACTGGGGAACAGAGGGATATAGAGAGGGAACACACTGGGGAACACAGAGATATAGAGAGGAACACACTGGGGAACAGAGGGATATAGAGAGGGAACACACTGGGGAACAGAGGGATATAGAGAGGGAACACACTGGGGAACACAGAGATATAGAGAGGGAACACACTGGGGAACAGAGGGATATAGAGAGGGAACACACTGGGGAACACAGAGATATAGAGAGGGAACACACTGGGGAACAGAGGGATATAGAGAGGGAACACACTGGGGAACAGAGGGATATAGAGAGGGAACACACTGGGGAACAGAGGGATATAGAGAGGGAACACACTGGGGAACAGAGGATATAGAGAGGGAACAAACTGGGGAACAGGGATATAGAGAGAGGGAACACACTGGGGAACAGAGGGATATAGAGAGGGAACACACTGGGGAACAGAGGGATATAGAGAGGGAGCACACTGGGGAACAGAGGGATATAGAGATGAACACACTGGGGAACAGAGAGATATAGAGAGGGGACACACTGGGGAACAGAGGGATATAGAGAGGGAACACACTGGGGAACAGGGATATATAGAGATGAACACACTGGGGAACAGAGAGGTATAGAGAGGGGACACACTGGGGAACAGAGGGATATAGAGAGGGAACACACTGGGGAACAGGGATATAGAGAGGGGACACACTGGGGAACAGAGGGATATAGAGAGGGAACACACTGGGGAACAGAGGGATAGAGAGAGGGAACACACTGGGGAACAGAGGGATATAGAGAGGGAACACACTGGGGAACAGAGGGATATAGAGATGAACACACTGGGGAACAGGGGGATATAGAGAGGGAACACACTGGGGAACATAGGGATATAGAGAGGGAACACACTGGGGAACAGAGGGATATAGAGAGGGAACACACTGGGGAACATAGGGATATAGAGAGGGAACACACTGGGGAACAGGGGGATATAGAGAGGGAACACACTGGGGAACAGAGGGATATAGAGAGGGAACACACTGGGGAACAGAGGGATATAGAGAGGGAACACACTGGGGAACAGAGGGATATAGAGAGGGAACACACTGGGGAACAGAGGGATATAGAGAGGGAACACACTGGGGAACAGAGGGATATAGAGAGGGAACACACTGGGGAACAGAGGGATATAGAGAGGGAACACACTGGGAACAGAGGGATATAGAGAGGGAACACACTGGGGAACAGAGGGATATAGAGAGGGAACACACTGGGGAACAGAGGGATATAGAGAGGGAACACACTGGGGAACAGAGGGATATAGAGAGAGAACACACTGGGGAACAGGGGGATATAGAGAGGGAACACACTGGGGAACAGAGGGATATAGAGAGGGAACACACTGGGGAACAGAGAGATATAGAAAGGGAACACACTGGGGAACAGAGGGATATAGAGAGGGAACACACTGGGGAACAGAGGGATATAGAGAGGGAACACACTGGGGAACAGAGAGATATAGAAAGGGAACACACTGGGGAACAGAGGGATATAGAGAGGGAACACACTGGGGAACAGGGATATAGAGAGGGAACACACTGGGGAACAGAGGGATATAGAGAGGGAACACACTGGGGAACAGGGATATAGAGAGGGAACACTCTGGGGAACAGAGGGATATAGAGAGGGAACACACTGGGGAACAGGGATATAGAGAGGGAACACACTGGGGAACAGAGGGATATAGAGAGGGAACACACTGGGGAACAGAGGGATATAGAGAGGGAACACACTGGGGAACAGAGGCATATAGAGAGGGAACACACTGGGGAACAGAGGGATATAGAGAGAGGAACACACTGGGGAACAGAGGGATATAGAGAGAGGAACACACTGGGGAACAGAGGGATATAGAGAGGGAACACACTGGGGAACAGAGGGATATAGAGAGGGAACACACTGGGGAACAGAGGGATATAGAGAGGGAACACACTGGGAACAGAGGGATATAGAGAGGGATATAGAGAGGGAACACACTGGGGAACAGAGGGATATAGAGAGGGAACACACTGGGGAACAGAGGGATATAGAGAGGGAACACACTGGGGAACAGAGGGATATAGAGAGGGAACACACTGGGGAACAGAGGGATATAGAGAGCGAACACACTGGGGAACAGAGGGATATAGAGAGGGAACACACTGGGGAACAGAGGGATATAGAGAGGGAACACACTGGGGAACAGGGGGATATAGAGAGGGAACACACTGGGGAACAGGGGGATATAGAGAGAGAACACACTGGGGAACAGAGGGATATAGAGAGGGAACACACTGGGGAACAGAGGGATATAGAGAGGGAACACACTGGGGAACAGAGGGATATAGAGAGGGAACACACTGGGGAACAGAGGGATATAGAGAGGGAACACACTGGGGAACAGAGGGATATAGAGAGGGAACACACTGGGGAACAGAGGATATAGAGAGGGAACACACTGGGGAACAGAGGGATATAGAGAGAGGGAACACACTGGGGAACAGAGGGATATAGAGAGGGAACACACTGGGGAACAGAGGTATATAGAGAGGGAACACACTGGGGAACAGAGGGATATAGAGAGGAACACACTGGGGAACAGAGGGATATAGAGAGAGGGAACACACTGGGGAACAGAGGGATATAGAGAGAGGAACACACTGGGAACAGAGGGATATAGAGAGGAACACACTGGGGAACAGAGGGATATAGAGAGGGAACACACTGGGGAACAGAGGGATATAGAGAGGGGACACACTGGGGAACAGAGGATATAGAGAGGAACACACTGGGGAACAGAGGGATATAGAGAGGGAACACACTGGGGAACAGAGGGATATAGAGAGGGAACACACTGGGGAACAGAGGGATATAGAGAGGGAACACACTGGGGAACAGAGGGATATAGAGATGAACACACTGGGGAACAGAGGGATATAGAGAGAGGAACACACTGGGGAACAGAGGGATATAGAGAGAGGGAACACACTGGGAACAGAGGGATATAGAGAGGGAACACACTGGGAACAGAGGGATATAGAGAGAGAGAACACACTGGGGAACAGAGGGATATAGAGAGGGAACACACTGGGGAACAGAGGGATATAGAGATGAACACACTGGGGAACAGAGGGATATAGAGAGAGGAACACACTGGGAACAGAGAGATATAGAGAGAGGAACACACTGGGGAACAGAGAGATATAGAGAGAGGAACACACTGGGGAACAGAGGGATATAGAGAGGGAACACACTGGGGAACAGAGGGATATAGAGAGGGAACACACTGGGGAACAGAGGGATATAGAGAGGGAACACACTGGGGAACAGAGGGATATAGAGAGGAACACACTGGGGAACAGAGGGATATAGAGAGGGAACACACTGGGGAACAGAGGGATATAGAGAGGGAACACACTGGGGAACAGAGGGATATAGAGAGGGAACACACTGGGGAACAGAGGGATATAGAGATGAACACACTGGGGAACAGAGGGATATAGAGAGGGAACACACTGGGGAACAGAGGGATATAGAGAGGGAACACACTGGGGAACAGAGGATATAGAGAGGGAACACACTGGGGAACAGAGGGATATAGAGAGGGAACACACTGGGGAACAGAGGGATATAGAGAGGGAACACACTGGGGAACAGGGATATAGAGAGGGAACACACTGGGGAACAGAGGGATATAGAGAGGGAACACACTGGGGAACAGAGGGATATAGAGAGGGAACACACTGGGGAACAGAGGGATATAGAGAGGGAACACACTGGGGAACAGAGGGATATAGAGAGGGAACACACTGGGGAACAGAGGGATATAGAGAGGGAACACACTGGGGAACAGAGGGATATAGAGATGAACACACTGGGGAACAGAGGGATATAGAGAGGGAACACACTGGGGAACAGAGGGATATAGAGAGGGAACACACTGGGGAACAGAGGGATATAGAGAGAGGGAACACACTGGGGAACAGAGGGATATAGAGAGGGAACACACTGGGGAACAGAGGGATATAGAGAGGGAACACACTGGGGAACAGAGGGATATAGAGAGAGGGAACACACTGGGGAACAGAGGGATACTAGAGGGGACACACTGGGGAACAGAG
>NW_028226243.1:0-57592 GCF_052327205.1 Somniosus microcephalus | reverse complement strand
GGAGGGTGAATCAGAAGAAGCAGAAGAAGGAAAAGGTGAAGATGAAGTCTGGAGGGTTAATCAGAAGAAGTAGAAGAAGGAGAAGGAGAAGGTGAGGTATGGAGGGTGAATCAGAAGAAGCAGAAAAAGGAGAAGGAAAAGGTGATGTCTGGAGGGTGAATCAGAAGAAGCAGAAGAAGGAGAAGGAGAAGGTGAAGTCTGGAGGCTGAATCAGAAGAAGCAGAAGAAGGAGAAGGAGAAGGTGAAGTCTAGAGGGTGAATCAGAAGAAGCAGAAGAAGGAAAAGGAAAAGGTGAAGTCTGGAGGGTGAATCAGAAGAAGCAGAAGAAGTAGAAGGAGAAGGTGAAGTCTGGAGGGTGAATCAGAAGAAGTAGAAGAAGGAGAAGGAGAAGGTGAAGTCTGGAGGGTGAATCAGAAGAAGCAGAAGAAGGAGAAGGAGAAGGTGAAGTCAGGAGGGTGAATCAGAAGAAGCAGAAGAAGGAGAAGGAGAAGGTGAAGTCTGGAGGGTGAATCAGAAGAAGGAGAAGGAGAAGGTGAAGTCAGGAGGGTGAATCAGAAGAAGCAGAAGAAGGAGAAGGAGAAGGTGAAGTCAGGAGGGTGAATCAGAAGAAGTAGAAGAAGGAGAAGGAGAAGGTGAAGTCAGGAGGGTGAATCAGAAGAAGCAGAAGAAGGAGAAGGAGAAGGTGAAGTCTGGAGGGTGAATCAAAAGAATCAGAAGAAGGAGAAGGAGAAGGTGAAGTCTGGAGGGTGAATCAGAAGAAGCAGAAGAAAGAGAAGGAGAAGGTGAAGTCTGGAGGGTGAAGCAGAAGGAGCAGAAGAAGGAGAAGGAGAAGGTGAAGACTGGAGGGTGAATCAGAAGAAGTAGAAGAAGGAGAAGGAGAAGGAAAAGTCTGGAGGGTGAATCAGCAGAAGTAGAAGAAGGAGAAGGAGAAGGTGAAGTCTGGAGGGTGAATCAGAAGAAGCAGAAGAAGGAGAAGGAGAAGGTGAAGTCTGGAGGGTGAATCAGAAGAAGCAGAAGAAGGAAAAGGTGAAGATGAAGTCTGGAGGGTTAATCAGAAGAAGTAGAAGAAGGAGAAGGAGAAGGTGAGGTATGGAGGGTGAATCAGAAGAAGCAGAAGAAGGAGAAGGAGAAGGTGAAGTCTGGAGGGTGAATCAGAAGAAGCAGAAGAAGGAGAAGGAGAAGGTGAAGTCAGGAGGGTGAATCAGAAGAAGCAGAAGAAGGAGAAGGAGAAGATGAAGTTAGGAGGGTGAATCAGAAGAAGCAGAAGAAGGAGAAGGAGAAGGTGAAGTCAGGGGGGTGAAGCAGAAGAAGTAGAAGAAGGAGAAGGAGAAGGTGAAGTCAGGAGGGTGAAGCAGAAGAAGCAGAAGAAGGAGAAGGAGAAGGTGAAGTCTGGAGGGCGCAGCAGAAGAAGCAGAAGAAGGAGAAGGAGAAGGTGAAGTCTGGAGGGTGAAGCAGAAGGAGCAGAAGAAGGAGAAGGGGAAAGTGAAGTCTGGAGGTTGAATCAGAAGAAGTAGAAGAAGGAGAAGGAGAAGGTGAAGTCAGGAGGGTGAAGCAGAAGAAGCAGAAGAAGGAGAAGGAGAAGGTGAAGTCTGGAGGGTGTAGCAGAAGAAGCAGAAGAAGGAGAAGGAGAAGGTGAAGTCTGGAGGGCGAAGCAGAAGAAGCAGAAGAAGGAGAAGGAGAAGGTGAAGTCTGGAGGGTGAAGCAGAAGAAGCAGGAGAAGGAGAAGGAGAAGCTGAAGTCTGGAGGGTGAATCAGAAGAAGTAGAAGAAGGAGAAGGAGAAGGTGAAGTCAGGAGGTTGAAGCAGAAGAAGCAGAAGAAGGAGAAGGAGAAGGTGAAGTCTGGAGGGTGAAGCAGAAGAAGCAGAAGAAGGAGAAGGAGAAGGTGAAGTCTGGAGGGTGAAGCAGAAGAAGCAGAAGAAGGAGAAGGAGAAGGTGAAGTCAGGAGGGTGAATCATAAGAAGTAGAAGAAGGAGAAGGAGAAGGTGAGGTCTGGAGGGTGAATCAGAAGAAGTAGAAGAAGGAGAAGGAGAAGGTGAAGTCTGGAGGGAGAATCAGAAGAAGCAGAAGAAGTAGAAGGAGAAGGTGAAGTCAGGAGGGTGAAGCAGAAGAAGCAGAAGAAGTAGAAGGAGAAGGTGAAGTCTGGAGTGTGAAGCAGAAGAAGCAGAAGAAGGAGAAGGAGAAGGTGAAGTCTGGAGGGTGTATCAGAAGAAGCAGAAGAAGGAGAAGGAGAAGGTGAAGTCTGGAGGGTGAATCAGAAGAAGTAGAAGAAGGAGAAGGAGAAGGTGATGTCTGGAGGGTGAATCAGAAGAAGCAGAAGAAGGAGAAGGAGAAGGTGAAGTCTGGAGGCTGAATCAGAAGAAGCAGAAGAAGGAGAAGGAGAAGGTGAAGTCTGGAGGGTGAATCAGAAGAAGCAGATGAAGGAAAAGGAAAAGGTGAAGTCTGGAGGGTGAATCAGAAGAAGCAGAAGAAGGAGAAGGAGAAGGTGAAGTCTGGAGGCTGAATCAGAAGAAGCAGAAGAAGGAGAAGGAGAAGGTGAAGTCAGGAGGGTGAAGCAGAAGAAGCAGAAGAAGGAGAAGGAGAAGGTGAAGTCTGGAGGGTGTAGCAGAAGAAGCAGAAGAAGGAGAAGGAGAAGGTGAAGTCTGGAGGGTGAAGCAGAAGAAGCAGAAGAAGGAGAAGGGGAATGTGAAGTCTGGAGGTTGAATCAGAAGAAGTAGAAGAAGGAGAAGGAGAAGGTGAAGTCAGGAGGGTGAAGCAGAAGAAGCAGAAGAAGGAGAAGGAGAAGGTGAAGTCTGGAGGGTGTAGCAGAAGAAGCAGAAGAAGGAGAAGGAGAAGGTGAAGTCTGGAGGGCGAAGCAGAAGAAGCAGAAGAAGGAGAAGGAGAAGGTGAAGTATGGAGGGTGAAGCAGAAGAAACAGGAGAAGGAGAAGGAGAAGCTGAAGTCTGGAGGGTGAATCAGAAGAAGTAGAAGAAGGAGAAGGAGAAGGTGAAGTCAGGAGGTTGAAGCAGAAGAAGCAGAAGGAGAAGGAGAAGGTGAAGTCTGGAGGGTGAAGCAGAAGAAGCAGAAGAAGGAGAAGGAGAAGGTGAAGTCTGGAGGGTGAAGCAGAAGAAGCAGAAGAAGGAGAAGGAGAAGGTGAAGTCAGGAGGGTGAATCATAAGAAGTAGAAGAAGGAGAAGGAGAAGGTGAGGTCTGGAGGGTGAATCAGAAGAAGTAGAAGAAGGAGAAGGAGAAGGTGAAGTCAGGAGGTTGATGCAGAAGAAGCAGAAGAAGGAGAAGGAGAAGGTGAAGTCTGGAGGGTGTAGCAGAAGAAGCAGAAGAAGGAGAAGGAGAAGGTGAAGTCTGGAGGGCGAAGCAGAAGAAGCAGAAGAAGGAGAAGGAGAAGGTGAAGTATGGAGGGTGAAGCAGAAGAAGCAGGAGAAGGAGAAGGAGAAGCTGAAGTCTGGAGGGTGAATCAGAAGAAGTAGAAGAAGGAGAAGGAGAAGGTGAAGTCAGGAGGTTGAAGCAGAAGAAGCAGAAGGAGAAGGAGAAGGTGAAGTCTGGAGGGTGAAGCAGAAGAAGCAGAAGAAGGAGAAGGAGAAGGTGAAGTCTGGAGGGTGAAGCAGAAGAAGCAGAAGAAGGAGAAGGAGAAGGTGAAGTCAGGAGGGTGAATCATAAGAAGTAGAAGAAGGAGAAGGAGAAGGTGAGGTCTGGAGGGTGAATCAGAAGAAGTAGAAGAAGGAGAAGGAGAAGGTGAAGTCTGGAGGGAGAATAAGAAGAAGCAGAAGAAGTAGAAGGAGAAGATGAAGTCAGGAGGGTGAAGCAGAAGAAGCAGAAGAAGGAGAAGGAGAAGGTGAAGTCTGGAGGGTGAAGCAGAAGAAGCAGAAGAAGGAGAAGGAGATGGTGAAGTCTGGAGGGTGTATCAGAAGAAGCAGAAGAAGGAGAAGGAGAAAGTGAAGTCTGGAGGGTGAATCAGAAGAAGTAGAAGAAGGAGAAGGAGAAGGTGAAGTCTGGAGGGTGAATCAGAAGAAGCAGATGAAGGAGAAGGAGAAGGTGAAGTCTGGAGGCTGAATCAGAAGAAGCAGAAGAAGGAGAAGGAGAAGGTGAAGTCTAGAGGGTGAATCAGAAGAAGCAGAAGAAGGAAAAGGAAAAGGTGAAGTCTGGAGGGTGAATCAGAAGAAGCAGAAGAAGTAGAAGGAGAAGGTGAAGTCTGGAGGGTGAATCAGAAGAAGTAGAAGAAGGAGAAGAAGAAGGTGAAGTCTGGAGGGTGAATCAGAAGAAGCAGAAGAAGGAGAAGGAGAAGGTGCAGTCAGGAGGGTGAATCAGAAGAAGCAGAAGAAGGAGAAGGAGAAGGTGAGGTCTGGAGGGTGAATCAGAAGAAGTAGAAGAAGGAGAAGGAGAAGGTGAAGTCTGGAGGGTGAATCAGAAGAAGCAGAAGAAGGAGAAGGAGAAGGTGAAGTCTGAAGGGTGAATCAAAAGAAGCAGAAGAAGGAGAAGGAGAAGTTGAAGTCTGGAGGGTGAATCAGAAGAAGCAGAAGAAGGAGAAGGAGAAGGTGAAGTCTGGAGGGTGAATCAGAAGAAGCAGAAGAAGGAGAAGGAGAAGGTGAAGTCTGGAGGGTGAATCAGAAGAAGTAGAAGAAGGAGAAGGAGAAGGTGAAGTCTGGAGGGTGAATCAGAAGAAGTAGAAGAAGGAGAAGGAGAAGGTGATGTCTGGAGGATGAATCAGAAGAAGCAGAAGAAGGAGAAGGAGAAGGTGAAGTCTGGAGGGTGAATCAGAAGAAGCTGAAGAAGGAGAAGGAGAAGATGAAGTCTGGAGGGTGAATCAGAAGAAGTAGAAGAAGGAGAAGGAGAAGGTGAAGTCTGGAGGGTGAATCAGAAGAAGCAGAAGAAGGAGAAGGAGAAGGTGAAGTCTGGAGGATGAATCAGAAGAAGCAGAAGAAGGAGAAGGAGAAGGTGAAGTCTGGAGGGTGAATCAGAAGAAGCACAATAAGGAGAAGGAGAAGGTGAAGTCTGGAGGGTGAATCAGAAGAAGCAGAAGAAGGAGAAGGAGAAGGTGAAGTCTGGAGGGTGAATCAGAGGAAGTAGAGGAAGGAGAAGGAGAAGGTGAAGTCTGGAGGGTGAAGCAGAAGAATTAGAAGAAGGAGAAGGAGAAAGTGAAGTTTGGAGGGTGAATCAGAAGAAGTAGAAGAAGGAGAAGGAGAAGGTGACGTCAGGAGGGTGAATCAGAAGAATCAGAAGAAGGAGAAGGAGAAGGTGAAGTCTGGAGGGTGAATCAGAAGAAGCAGAAGAAAGAGAAGGAGAAAGTGAAGTCTGGAGGGTGAAGCAGAAGAAGCAGAAGAAGGAAAAGGAGAAGGTGAAGACTGGAGGGTGAATCAGAAGAAGTAGAAGAAGGAGAATGAGATGGTGAAGTCTGGAGGGTGAATCAGAAGAAGCAGAAGAAGGAGAAGGAGAAGGTGAAGTCTGGAGGGCGCAGCAGAAGAAGCAGAAGAAGGAGAAGGAGAAGGTGAAGTCTGGAGGGTGAAGCAGAAGAAGCAGAAGAAGGAGAAGGGGAAGGTGAAGTCTGGAGGTTGAATCAGAAGAAGTAGAAGAAGGAGAAGGAGAAGGTGAAGTCAGGAGGGTGAAGCAGAAGAAGCAGAAGAAGGAGAAGTAGAAGGTGAAGTCTGGAGGGTGTAGCAGAAGAAGCAGAAGAAGGAGAAGGAGAAGGTGAAGTCTGGAGGACGAAGCAGAAGAAGCAGAAGAAGGAGAAGGAGAAGGTGAAGTCTGGAGGGTGAAGCAGAAGAAGCAGGAGAAGGAGAAGGAGAAGCTGAAGTCTGGAGGGTGAATCAGAAGAAGTAGAAGAAGGAGAAGGAGAAGGTGAAGTCAGGAGGTTGAAGCAGAAGAAGCAGAAGAAGGAGAAGGAGAAGGTGAAGTCTGGAGGGTGAAGCAGAAGAAGAATTAGAAGGAGAAGGTGAAGTCTGGAGGGTGAAGCAGAAGAAGCAGAAGGAGGAGAAGGAGAAGGTGAAGTCAGGAGGGTGAATCATAAGAAGTAGAAGAAGGAGAAGGAGAAGGTGAGGCCTGGAGGGTGAATCAGAAGAAGTAGAAGAAGGAGAAGGAGAAGGTGAAGTCTGGAGGGAGAATCAGAAGAAGCAGAAGAAGTAGAAGGAGAAGGTGAAGTCAGGAGGGTGAAGCAGAAGAAGCAGAAGAAGGAGAAGGAGAAGGTGAAGTCTGGAGGGTGAAGCAGAAGAAGCAGAAGAAGTAGAAGGAGAAGGTGAAGTCTGGAGGGTGTATCAGAAGAAGCAGAAGAAGGAGAAGGAGAAGGTGAAGTCTGGAGGGTGAATCAGAAGAAGTAGAAGAAGGAGAAGGAGAAGGTGAAGTCTGGAGGGTGAATCAGAAGAAGCAGAAGAAGGAGAAGGAGAAGGTGAAGTCTGGAGGCTGAATCAGAAGAAGCAGAAGAAGGAGAAGGAGAAGGTGAAGTCTAGAGGGTGAATCAGAAGAAGCAGAAGAAGGAAAAGGAAAAGGTGAAGTCTGGAGGGTGAATCAGAAGAAGCAGAAGAAGTAGAAGGAGAAGGTGAAGTCTGGAGGGTGAATCAGAAGAAGTAGAAGAAGGAGAAGGAGAAGGTGAAGTCTGGAGGGTGAATCAGAAGAAGCAGAAGAAGGAGAAGGAGAAGGTGAAGTCAGGAGGGTGAAGCAGAAGAAGCAGAAGAAGGAGAAGTAGAAGGTGAAGTCTGGAGGGTGTAGCAGAAGAAGCAGAAGAAGGAGAAGGAGAAGGTGAAGTCTGGAGGACGAAGCAGAAGAAGCAGAAGAAGGAGAAGGAGAAGGTGAAGTCTGGAGGGTGAAGCAGAAGAAGCAGGAGAAGGAGAAGGAGAAGCTGAAGTCTGGAGGGTGAATCAGAAGAAGTAGAAGAAGGAGAAGGAGAAGGTGAAGTCAGGAGGTTGAAGCAGAAGAAGCAGAAGAAGGAGAAGGAGAAGGTGAAGTCTGGAGGGTGAAGCAGAAGAAGAATTAGAAGGAGAAGGTGAAGTCTGGAGGGTGAAGCAGAAGAAGCAGAAGGAGGAGAAGGAGAAGGTGAAGTCAGGAGGGTGAATCATAAGAAGTAGAAGAAGGAGAAGGAGAAGGTGAGGCCTGGAGGGTGAATCAGAAGAAGTAGAAGAAGGAGAAGGAGAAGGTGAAGTCTGGAGGGAGAATCAGAAGAAGCAGAAGAAGTAGAAGGAGAAGGTGAAGTCAGGAGGGTGAAGCAGAAGAAGCAGAAGAAGGAGAAGGAGAAGGTGAAGTCTGGAGGGTGAAGCAGAAGAAGCAGAAGAAGGAGAAGGAGAAGGTGAAGTCTGGAGGGTGTATCAGAAGAAGCAGAAGAAGGAGAAGGAGAAGGTGAAGTCTGGAGGGTGAATCAGAAGAAGTAGAAGAAGGAGAAGGAGAAGGTGAAGTCTGGAGGGTGAATCAGAAGAAGCAGAAGAAGGAGAAGGAGAAGGTGAAGTCTGGAGGCTGAATCAGAAGAAGCAGAAGAAGGAGAAGGAGAAGGTGAAGTCTAGAGGGTGAATCAGAAGAAGCAGAAGAAGGAAAAGGAAAAGGTGAAGTCTGGAGGGTGAATCAGAAGAAGCAGAAGAAGTAGAAGGAGAAGGTGAAGTCTGGAGGGTGAATCAGAAGAAGTAGAAGAAGGAGAAGGAGAAGGTGAAGTCTGGAGGGTGAATCAGAAGAAGCAGAAGAAGGAGAAGGAGAAGGTGAAGTCAGGAGGGTGAATCAGAAGAAGCAGAAGAAGGAGAAGGAGAAGGTGAAGTCTGGAGGGTGAATCAGAAGAAGGAGAAGGAGAAGGTGAAGTCAGGAGGGTGAATCAGAAGAAGCAGAAGAAGGAGAAGGAGAAGGTGAAGTCAGGAGGGTGAATCAGAAGAAGTAGAAGAAGGAGAAGGAGAAGGTGAAGTCAGGAGGGTGAATCAGAAGAAGCAGAAGAAGGAGAAGGAGAAGGTGAAGTCTGGAGGGTGAATCAAAAGAATCAGAAGAAGGAGAAGGAGAAGGTGAAGTCTGGAGGGTGAATCAGAAGAAGCAGAAGAAGAGAAGGAGAAGGTGAAGTCTGGAGGGTGAAGCAGAAGGAGCAGAAGAAGGAGAAGGAGAAGGTGAAGACTGGAGGGTGAATCAGAAGAAGTAGAAGAAGGAGAAGGAGAAGGAAAAGTCTGGAGGGTGAATCAGCAGAAGTAGAAGAAGGAGAAGGAGAAGGTGAAGTCTGGAGGGTGAATCAGAAGAAGCAGAAGAAGGAGAAGGAGAAGGTGAAGTCTGGAGGGTGAATCAGAAGAAGCAGAAGAAGGAAAAGGTGAAGATGAAGTCTGGAGGGTTAATCAGAAGAAGTAGAAGAAGGAGAAGGAGAAGGTGAGGTATGGAGGGTGAATCAGAAGAAGCAGAAGAAGGAGAAGGAGAAGGTGAAGTCTGGAGGGTGAATCAGAAGAAGCAGAAGAAGGAGAAGGAGAAGGTGAAGTCAGGAGGGTGAATCAGAAGAAGCAGAAGAAGGAGAAGGAGAAGGTGAAGTTAGGAGGGTGAATCAGAAGAAGCAGAAGAAGGAGAAGGAGAAGGTGAAGTCAGGGGGGTGAAGCAGAAGAAGTAGAAGAAGGAGAAGGAGAAGGTGAAGTCAGGAGGGTGAAGCAGAAGAAGCAGAAGAAGGAGAAGGAGAAGGTGAAGTCTGGAGGGCGCAGCAGAAGAAGCAGAAGAAGGAGAAGGAGAAGGTGAAGTCTGGAGGGTGAAGCAGAAGGAGCAGAAGAAGGAGAAGGGGAAAGTGAAGTCTGGAGGTTGAATCAGAAGAAGTAGAAGAAGGAGAAGGAGAAGGTGAAGTCAGGAGGGTGAAGCAGAAGAAGCAGAAGAAGGAGAAGGAGAAGGTGAAGTCTGGAGGGTGTAGCAGAAGAAGCAGAAGAAGGAGAAGGAGAAGGTGAAGTCTGGAGGGCGAAGCAGATGAAGCAGAAGAAGGAGAAGGAGAAGGTGAAGTCTGGAGGGTGAAGCAGAAGGAGCAGAAGAAGGAGAAGGGGAAAGTGAAGTCTGGAGGTTGAATCAGAAGAAGTAGAAGAAGGAGAAGGAGAAGGTGAAGTCAGGAGGGTGAAGCAGAAGAAGCAGAAGAAGGAGAAGGAGAAGGTGAAGTCTGGAGGGCGCAGCAGAAGAAGCAGAAGAAGGAGAAGGAGAAGGTGAAGTCTGGAGGGTGAAGCAGAAGGAGCAGAAGAAGGAGAAGGGGAAAGTGAAGTCTGGAGGTTGAATCAGAAGAAGTAGAAGAAGGAGAAGGAGAAGGTGAAGTCAGGAGGGTGAAGCAGAAGAAGCAGAAGAAGGAGAAGGAGAAGGTGAAGTCTGGAGGGTGTAGCAGAAGAAGCAGAAGAAGGAGAAGGAGAAGGTGAAGTCTGGAGGGCGAAGCAGATGAAGCAGAAGAAGGAGAAGGAGAAGGTGAAGTCTGGAGGGTGAAGCAGAAGAAGCAGGAGAAGGAGAAGGAGAAGCTGAAGTCTGGAGGGTGAATCAGAAGAAGTAGAAGAAGGAGAAGGAGAAGGTGAAGTCAGGAGGTTGAAGCAGAAGAAGCAGAAGAAGGAGAAGGAGAAGGTGAAGTCTGGAGGGTGAAGCAGAAGAAGCAGAAGAAGGAGAAGGAGAAGGTGAAGTCTGGAGGGTGAAGCAGAAGAAGCAGGAGAAGGAGAAGGTGAAATCAGGAGGGTGAATCATAAGAAGTAGAAGAAGGAGAAGGAGAAGGTGAGGTCTGGAGGGTGAATCAGAAGAAGTAGAAGAAGGAGAAGGAGAAGGTGAAGTCTGGAGGGAGAATCAGAAGAAGCAGAAGAAGTAGAAGGAGAAGGTGAAGTCAGGAAGGGTGAAGCAGAAGAAGCAGAAGAAGTAGAAGGAGAAGGTGAAGTCTGGAGGGTGAAGCAGAAGAAGCAGAAGAAGGAGAAGGAGAAGGTGAAGTCTGGAGGGTGTATCAGAAGAAGCAGAAGAAGGAGAAGGAGAAGGTGAAGTCTGGAGGGTGAATCAGAAGAAGTAGAAGAAGGAGAAGGAGAAGGTGAAGTCTGGAGGGTGAATCAGAAGAAGCAGAAGAAGGAGAAGGAGAAGGTGAAGTCTGGAGGCTGAATCAGAAGAAGCAGAAGAAGGAGAAGGAGAAGGTGAAGTCTGGAGGGTGAATCAGAAGAAGCAGAAGAAGGAAAAGGAAAAGGTGAAGTCTGGAGGGTGATTCAGAAGAAGCAGAAGAAGTAGAAGGAGAAGGTGAAGTCTGGAGGGTGAATCAGAAGAAGTAGAAGAAGGAGAAGGAGAAGGTGAAGTCTGGAGGGTGAATCAGAAGAAGCAGAAGAAGGAGAAGGAGAAGGTGAAGTCAGGAGGGTGAATCAGAAGAAGCAGAAGAAGGAGAAGGAGAAGGTGAAGTCTGGAGGGTGAATCAGAAGAAGCAGAAGAAGGAGAAGGAGAAGGTGAAGACTGGAGGGTGAATCAGAAGAAGTAGAAGAAGGAGGAGGAGAAGGTGAAGTCTGGAGAGTGAATCAGAAGAAGTAGAAGAAGGAGAAGGTGAAGGCGAAGTCTGGAGGGTGAATCAGAAGAAGCAGAAGAAGGAGAAGGAGAAGGTGAAGCCTGGAGGGTGAATCAGAAGAAGCAGAAGAAGGAGAAGGAGAAGATGAAGTCTGGAGGGTGAATCAGAAGAAGCAGAAGAAGGAGAAGGAGAAGGTGAAGTCTGGAGGGTGAATCAGAAGAAGTAGAGGAAGGAGAAGGAGAAGGTGAAGTCTGGAGGGTGAAGCAGAAGAATTAGAAGAAGGAGAAGGAGAAAGTGAAGTTTGGAGGGTGAATCAGAAGAAGTAGAAGAAGGAGAAGGAGAAGGTGACGTCAGGAGGGTGAATCAGAAGAATCAGAAGAAGGAGAAGGAGAAGGTGAAGTCTGGAGGGTGAATCAGAAGAAGCAGAAGAAAGAGAAGGAGAAGGTGAAGTCAGGAGGGTGAAGCAGAAGAAGCAGAAGAAGGAGAAGGAGTAGGTGAAGTCAGGAGGGTGAAGCAGAAGAAGTAGAAGAAGGAGAAGGTGAAGTCAGGAGGGTGAAGCAGAAGAAGCAGAAGAAGGAGAAGGAGAAGGTGAAGTCTGGAGGGTGAAGCAGAAGAAGCAGAAGAAGGAGAAGGAGAAGGTGAAGTCTGGAGGGCATAGCAGAAGAAGCAGAAGAAGGAGAAGGAGAAGGTGAAGTCTGGAGGGTGAAGCAGAAGAAGCAGAAGAAGGAGAAGGAGAAGGTGAAGTCTGGAGGGTGAATCAGAAGAAGTAGAAGAAGGAGAAGGAGAAGGTGAAGTCAGGAGGGTGAAGCAGAAGAAGCAGAAGAAGGAGAAGGAGAAGGTGAAGTCTGGAGGGTGAAGCAGAAGAAGCAGAAGAAGGAGAAGGAGAAGGTGAAGTCTGGAGGTGGAGGGTGAATCAGAAGAAGTAGAAGAAGGAGAAGGAGAAGGTGAAGTCTGGAGGGTGAATCAGAAGAAGCAGAAGAAGGAGAAGGAGAAGGTGAAGTCAGGAGGGTGAATCAGAAGAAGCAGAAGAAGGAGAAGGAGAAGGTGAAGTCTGGAGTGTGAATCAGAAGAAGCAGAAGAAGGAGAAGGAGAAGGTGAAGACTGGAGGGTGAATCAGAAGAAGTAGAAGAAGGAGGAGGAGAAGGTGAAGTCTGGAGAGTGAATCAGAAGAAGTAGAAGAAGGAGAAGGTGAAGGCGAAGTCTGGAGGGTGAATCAGAAGAAGCAGAAGAAGGAGAAGGAGAAGGTGAAGCCTGGAGGGTGAATCAGAAGAAGCAGAAGAAGGAGAAGGAGAAGATGAAGTCTGGAGGGTGAATCAGAAGAAGCAGAAGAAGGAGAAGGAGAAGGTGAAGTCTGGAGGGTGAATCAGAAGAAGTAGAGGAAGGAGAAGGAGAAGGTGAAGTCTGGAGGGTGAAGCAGAAGAATTAGAAGAAGGAGAAGGAGAAAGTGAAGTTTGGAGGGTGAATCAGAAGAAGTAGAAGAAGGAGAAGGAGAAGGTGACGTCAGGAGGGTGAATCAGAAGAATCAGAAGAAGGAGAAGGAGAAGGTGAAGTCTGGAGGGTGAATCAGAAGAAGCAGAAGAAAGAGAAGGAGAAGGTGAAGTCTGGAGGGTGAAGCAGAAGAAGCAGAAGAAGGAAAAGGAGAAGGTGAAGACTGGAGGGTGAATCAGAAGAAGTAGAAGAAGGAGAATGAGATGGTGAAGTCTGGAGGGTGAATCAGAAGAAGCAGAAGAAGGAGAAGGAGAAGGTGAAGTCTGGAGGGCGCAGCAGAAGAAGCAGAAGAAGGAGAAGGAGAAGGTGAAGTCTGGAGGGTGAAGCAGAAGAAGCAGAAGAAGGAGAAGGGGAAGGTGAAGTCTGGAGGTTGAATCAGAAGAAGTAGAAGAAGGAGAAGGAGAAGGTGAAGTCAGGAGGGTGAAGCAGAAGAAGCAGAAGAAGGAGAAGTAGAAGGTGAAGTCTGGAGGGTGTAGCAGAAGAAGCAGAAGAAGGAGAAGGAGAAGGTGAAGTCTGGAGGGCGAAGCAGAAGAAGCAGAAGAAGGAGAAGGAGAAGGTGAAGTCTGGAGGGTGAAGCAGAAGAAGCAGGAGAAGGAGAAGGAGAAGCTGAAGTCTGGAGGGTGAATCAGAAGAAGTAGAAGAAGGAGAAGGAGAAGGTGAAGTCAGGAGGTTGAAGCAGAAGAAGCAGAAGAAGGAGAAGGAGAAGGTGAAGTCTGGAGGGTGAAGCAGAAGAAGAATTAGAAGGAGAAGGTGAAGTCTGGAGGGTGAAGCAGAAGAAGCAGAAGGAGGAGAAGGAGAAGGTGAAGTCAGGAGGGTGAATCATAAGAAGTAGAAGAAGGAGAAGGAGAAGGTGAGGCCTGGAGGGTGAATCAGAAGAAGCAGAAGAAGGAGAAGGAGAAGGTGAAGCCTGGAGGGTGAATCAGAAGAAGCAGAAGAAGGAGAAGGAGAAGATGAAGTCTGGAGGGTGAATCAGAAGAAGCAGAAGAAGGAGAAGGAGAAGGTGAAGTCTGGAGGGTGAATCAGAAGAAGTAGAAGAAGGAGAAGGAGAAGGTGAAGTCTGGAGGGTGAATCAGAAGAAGCAGAAGAAGGAGAAGGAGAAGGTGAAGTCTGGAGGCTGAATCAGAAGAAGCAGAAGAAGGAGAAGGAGAAGGTGAAGTCTAGAGGGTGAATCAGAAGAAGCAGAAGAAGGAAAAGGAAAAGGTGAAGTCTGGAGGGTGAATCAGAAGAAGCAGAAGAAGGAGAAGGAGAAGGTGAAGTCTGGAGGGTGAATCAGAAGAAGCAGAAGAAGGAGAAGGAGAAGGTGAAGTCAGGAGGGTGAATCAGAAGAAGCAGAAGAAGGAGAAGGAGAAGGTGAAGTCAGGAGGGTGAATCAGAAGAAGTAGAAGAAGGAGAAGGAGAAGGTGAAGTCAGGAGGGTGAATCAGAAGAAGTAGAAGAAGGAGAAGGAGAAGGAGAAGTCTGGAGGGTGAATCAAAAGAATCAGAAGAAGGAGAAGGAGAAGGTGAATTCTGGAGGGTGAATCAGAAGAAGCAGAAGAAAGAGAAGGAGAAGGTGAAGTCTGGAGGGTGAAGCAGAAGGAGCAGAAGAAGGAGAAGGAGAAGGTGAAGACTGGAGGGTGAATCAGAAGAAGTAGAAGAAGGAGAAGGAGAAGGTAAAGTCTGGAGGGTGAATCAGCAGAAGTAGAAGAAGGAGAAGGAGAAGGTGAAGTCTGGAGGGTGAATCAGAAGAAGCAGAAGAAGGAGAAGGAGAAGCTGAAGTCTGGAGGGTGAATCAGAAGAAGTAGAAGAAGGAGAAGGAGAAGGTGAAGTCAGGAGGTTGAAGCAGAAGAAGCAGAAGAAGGAGAAGGAGAAGGTGAAGTCTGGAGGGTGAAGCAGAAGAAGCAGAAGAAGGAGAAGGAGAAGGTGAAGTCTGGAGGGTGAAGCAGAAGAAGCAGAAGAAGGAGAAGGAGAAGGTGAAGTCAGGAGGGTGAATCATAAGAAGTAGAAGAAGGAGAAGGAGAAGGTGAGGTCTGGAGGGTGAATCAGAAGAAGTAGAAGAAGGAGAAGGAGAAGGTGAAGTCTGGAGGGAGAATCAGAAGAAGCAGAAGAAGTAGAAGGAGAAGGTGAAGTCAGGAGGGTGAAGCAGAAGAAGCAGAAGAAGTAGAAGGAGAAGGTGAAGTCTGGAGGGTGAAGCAGAAGAAGCAGAAGAAGGAGAAGGAGAAGGTGAAGTCTGGAGGGTGTATCAGAAGAAGCAGAAGAAGGAGAAGGAGAAGGTGAAGTCTGGAGGGTGAATCAGAAGAAGTAGAAGAAGGAGAAGGAGAAGGTGAAGTCTGGAGGGTGAATCAGAAGAAGCAGAAGAAGGAGAAGGAGAAGGTGAAGTCTGGAGGCTGAATCAGAAGAAGCAGAAGAAGGAGAAGGAGAAGGTGAAGTCTAGAGGGTGAATCAGAAGAAGCAGAAGAAGGAAAAGGAAAAGGTGAAGTCTGGAGGGTGAATCAGAAGAAGCAGAAGAAGGAGAAGGAGAAGGTGAAGTCTGGAGGGTGAATCAGAAGAAGCAGAAGAAGGAGAAGGAGAAGGTGAAGTCAGGAGGGTGAATCAGAAGAAGCAGAAGAAGGAGAAGGAGAAGGTGAAGTCAGGAGGGTGAATCAGAAGAAGTAGAAGAAGGAGAAGGAGAAGGTGAAGTCAGGAGGGTGAATCAGAAGAAGTAGAAGAAGGAGAAGGAGAAGGAGAAGTCTGGAGGGTGAATCAAAAGAATCAGAAGAAGGAGAAGGAGAAGGTGAAGTCTGGAGGGTGAATCAGAAGAAGCAGAAGAAAGAGAAGGAGATGGTGAAGTCTGGAGGGTGAAGCAGAAGGAGCAGAAGAAGGAGAAGGAGAAGGTGAAGACTGGAGGGTGAATCAGAAGAAGTAGAAGAAGGAGAAGGAGAAGGTAAAGTCTGGAGGGTGAATCAGCAGAAGTAGAAGAAGGAGAAGGAGAAGGTGAAGTCTGGAGGGTGAATCAGAAGAAGCAGAAGAAGGAGAAGGAGAAGCTGAAGTCTGGAGGGTGAATCAGAAGAAGTAGAAGAAGGAGAAGGAGAAGGTGAAGTCAGGAGGTTGAAGCAGAAGAAGCAGAAGAAGGAGAAGGAGAAGGTGAAGTCTGGAGGGTGAAGCAGAAGAAGCAGAAGAAGGAGAAGGAGAAGGTGAAGTCTGGAGGGTGAAGCAGAAGAAGCAGAAGAAGGAGAAGGAGAAGGTGAAGTCAGGAGGGTGAATCATAAGAAGTAGAAGAAGGAGAAGGAGAAGGTGAGGTCTGGAGGGTGAATCAGAAGAAGTAGAAGAAGGAGAAGGAGAAGGTGAAGTCTGGAGGGAGAATCAGAAGAAGCAGAAGAAGTAGAAGGAGAAGGTGAAGTCAGGAGGGTGAAGCAGAAGAAGCAGAAGAAGTAGAAGGAGAAGGTGAAGTCTGGAGGGTGAAGCAGAAGAAGCAGAAGAAGGAGAAGGAGAAGGTGAAGTCTGGAGGGTGTATCAGAATAAGCAGAAGAAGGAGAAGGAGAAGGTGAAGTCTGGAGGGTGAATCAGAAGAAGTAGAAGAAGGAGAAGGAGAAGGTGAAGTCTGGAGGGTGAATCAGAAGAAGCAGAAGAAGGAGAAGGAGAAGGTGAAGTCTGGAGGCTGAATCAGAAGAAGCAGAAGAAGGAGAAGGAGAAGGTGAAGTCTGGAGGGTGAATCAGAAGAAGCAGAAGAAGGAAAAGGAAAAGGTGAAGTCTGGAGGGTGATTCAGAAGAAGCAGAAGAAGTAGAAGGAGAAGGTGAAGTCTGGAGGGTGAATCAGAAGAAGTAGAAGAAGGAGAAGGAGAAGGTGAAGTCTGGAGGGTGAATCAGAAGAAGCAGAAGAAGGAGAAGGAGAAGGTGAAGTCAGGAGGGTGAATCAGAAGAAGCAGAAGAAGGAGAAGGAGAAGGTGAAGTCTGGAGGGTGAATCAGAAGAAGCAGAAGAAGGAGAAGGAGAAGGTGAAGACTGGAGGGTGAATCAGAAGAAGTAGAAGAAGGAGGAGGAGAAGGTGAAGTCTGGAGAGTGAATCAGAAGAAGTAGAAGAAGGAGAAGGAGAAGGCGAAGTCTGGAGGGTGAATCAGAAGAAGCAGAAGAAGGAGAAGGAGAAGGTGAAGTCTGGAGGGTGAATCAGAAGAAGCAGAAGAAGGAGAAGGAGAAGATGAAGTCTGGAGGGTGAATCAGAAGAAGCAGAAGAAGGAGAAGGAGAAGGTGAAGTCTGGAGGGTGAATCAGAAGAAGTAGAAGAAGGAGAAGGAGAAGGTGAAGTCTGGAGGGTGAATCAGAAGAAGCAGAAGAAGGAGAAGGAGAAGGTGAAGTCTGGAGGCTGAATCAGAAGAAGCAGAAGAAGGAGAAGGAGAAGGTGAAGTCTAGAGGGTGAATCAGAAGAAGCAGAAGAAGGAAAAGGAAAAGGTGAAGTCTGGAGGGTGAATCAGAAGAAGCAGAAGAAGTAGAAGGAGAAGGTGAAGTCTGGAGGGTGAATCAGAAGAAGTAGAAGAAGGAGAAGGAGAAGGTGAAGTCTGGAGGGTGAATCAGAAGAAGCAGAAGAAGGAGAAGGAGAAGGTGAAGTCAGGAGGGTGAATCAGAAGAAGCAGAAGAAGGAGAAGGAGAAGGTGAAGTCTGGAGGGTGAATCAGAAGAAGCAGAAGAAGGAGAAGGAGAAGGTGAAGTCAGGAGGGTGAATCAGAAGAAGCAGAAGAAGGAGAAGGAGAAGGTGAAGTCAGGAGGCTGAATCAGAAGAAGTAGAAGAAGGAGAAGGAGAAGGTGAAGTCAGGAGGGTGAATCAGAAGAAGCAGAAGAAGGAGAAGGAGAAGGTGAAGTCTGGAGGGTGAATCAAAAGAATCAGTAGAAGGAGAAGGAGAAGGTGAAGTCTGGAGGGTGAATCAGAAGAAGCAGAAGAAAGAGAAGGAGAAGGTGAAGTCTGGAGGGTGAAGCAGAAGGAGCAGAAGAAGGAGAAGGAGAAGGTGAAGACTGGAGGGTGAATCAGAAGAAGTAGAAGAAGGAGAAGGAGAAGGTAAAGTCTGGAGGGTGAATCAGCAGAAGTAGAAGAAGGAGAAGGAGAAGGTGAAGTCTGGAGGGTGAATCAGAAGAAGCAGAAGAAGGAGAAGGAGAAGGTGAAGTCTGGAGGGTGAATCAGAAGAAGCAGAAGAAGGAAAAGGTGAAGATGAAGTCTGGAGGGTTAATCAGAAGAAGTAGAAGAAGGAGAAGGAGAAGGTGAGGTATGGAGGGTGAATCAGAAGAAGCAGAAAAAGGAGAAGGAGAAGGTGATGTCTGGAGGGTGAATCAGAAGAAGCAGAAGAAGGAGAAGGAGAAGGTGAAGTCTGGAGGCTGAATCAGAAGAAGCAGAAGAAGGAGAAGGAGAAGGTGAAGTCTAGAGGGTGAATCAGAAGAAGCAGAAGAAGGAAAAGGAAAAGGTGAAGTCTGGAGGGTGAATCAGAAGAAGCAGAAGAAGTAGAAGGAGAAGGTGAAGTCTGGAGGGTGAATCAGAAGAAGTAGAAGAAGGAGAAGGAGAAGGTGAAGTCTGGAGGTTGAATCAGAAGAAGCAGAAGAAGGAGAAGGAGAAGGTGAAGTCAGGAGGGTGAATCAGAAGAAGCAGAAGAAGGAGAAGGAGAAGGTGAAGTCTGGAGGGTGAATCAGAAGAAGGAGAAGGAGAAGGTGAAGTCAGGAGGGTGAATCAGAAGAAGCAGAAGAAGGAGAAGAGAAGGTGAAGTCAGGAGGGTGAATCAGAAGAAGTAGAAGAAGGAGAAGGAGAAGGTGAAGTCAGGAGGGTGAATCAGAAGAAGCAGAAGAAGGAGAAGGAGAAGGTGAAGTCTGGAGGGTGAATCAAAAGAATCAGAAGAAGGAGAAGGAGAAGGTGAAGTCTGGAGGGTGAATCAGAAGAAGCAGAAGAAAGAGAAGGAGAAGGTGAAGTCTGGAGGGTGAAGCAGAAGGAGCAGAAGAAGGAGAAGGAGAAGGTGAAGACTGGAGGGTGAATCAGAAGAAGTAGAAGAAGGAGAAGGAGAAGGTAAAGTCTGGAGGGTGAATCAGCAGAAGTAGAAGAAGGAGAAGGAGAAGGTGAAGTCTGGAGGGTGAATCAGAAGAAGCAGAAGAAGGAGAAGGAGAAGCTGAAGTCTGGAGGGTGAATCAGAAGAAGTAGAAGAAGGAGAAGGAGAAGGTGAAGTCAGGAGGTTGAAGCAGAAGAAGCAGAAGAAGGAGAAGGAGAAGGTGAAGTCTGGAGGGTGAAGCAGAAGAAGCAGAAGAAGGAGAAGGAGAAGGTGAAGTCTGGAGGGTGAAGCAGAAGAAGCAGAAGAAGGAGAAGGAGAAGGTGAAGTCAGGAGGGTGAATCATAAGAAGTAGAAGAAGGAGAAGGAGAAGGTGAGGTCTGGAGGGTGAATCAGAAGAAGTAGAAGAAGGAGAAGGAGAAGGTGAAGTCTGGAGGGAGAATCAGAAGAAGCAGAAGAAGTAGAAGGAGAAGGTGAAGTCAGGAGGGTGAAGCAGAAGAAGCAGAAGAAGTAGAAGGAGAAGGTGAAGTCTGGAGGGTGAAGCAGAAGAAGCAGAAGAAGGAGAAGGAGAAGGTGAAGTCTGGAGGGTGTATCAGAAGAAGCAGAAGAAGGAGAAGGAGAAGGTGAAGTCTGGAGGGTGAATCAGAAGAAGTAGAAGAAGGAGAAGGAGAAGGTGAAGTCTGGAGGGTGAATCAGAAGAAGCAGAAGAAGGAGAAGGAGAAGGTGAAGTCTGGAGGCTGAATCAGAAGAAGCAGAAGAAGGAGAAGGAGAAGGTGAAGTCTAGAGGGTGAATCAGAAGAAGCAGAAGAAGGAAAAGGAAAAGGTGAAGTCTGGAGGGTGAATCAGAAGAAGCAGAAGAAGGAGAAGGAGAAGGTGAAGTCTGGAGGGTGAATCAGAAGAAGCAGAAGAAGGAGAAGGAGAAGGTGAAGTCAGGAGGGTGAATCAGAAGAAGCAGAAGAAGGAGAAGGAGAAGGTGAAGTCAGGAGGGTGAATCAGAAGAAGTAGAAGAAGGAGAAGGAGAAGGTGAAGTCAGGAGGGTGAATCAGAAGAAGTAGAAGAAGGAGAAGGAGAAGGAGAAGTCTGGAGGGTGAATCAAAAGAATCAGAAGAAGGAGAAGGAGAAGGTGAAGTCTGGAGGGTGAATCAGAAGAAGCAGAAGAAAGAGAAGGAGATGGTGAAGTCTGGAGGGTGAAGCAGAAGGAGCAGAAGAAGGAGAAGGAGAAGGTGAAGACTGGAGGGTGAATCAGAAGAAGTAGAAGAAGGAGAAGGAGAAGGTAAAGTCTGGAGGGTGAATCAGCAGAAGTAGAAGAAGGAGAAGGAGAAGGTGAAGTCTGGAGGGTGAATCAGAAGAAGCAGAAGAAGGAGAAGGAGAAGCTGAAGTCTGGAGGGTGAATCAGAAGAAGTAGAAGAAGGAGAAGGAGAAGGTGAAGTCAGGAGGTTGAAGCAGAAGAAGCAGAAGAAGGAGAAGGAGAAGGTGAAGTCTGGAGGGTGAAGCAGAAGAAGCAGAAGAAGGAGAAGGAGAAGGTGAAGTCTGGAGGGTGAAGCAGAAGAAGCAGAAGAAGGAGAAGGAGAAGGTGAAGTCAGGAGGGTGAATCATAAGAAGTAGAAGAAGGAGAAGGAGAAGGTGAGGTCTGGAGGGTGAATCAGAAGAAGTAGAAGAAGGAGAAGGAGAAGGTGAAGTCTGGAGGGAGAATCAGAAGAAGCAGAAGAAGTAGAAGGAGAAGGTGAAGTCAGGAGGGTGAAGCAGAAGAAGCAGAAGAAGTAGAAGGAGAAGGTGAAGTCTGGAGGGTGAAGCAGAAGAAGCAGAAGAAGGAGAAGGAGAAGGTGAAGTCTGGAGGGTGTATCAGAATAAGCAGAAGAAGGAGAAGGAGAAGGTGAAGTCTGGAGGGTGAATCAGAAGAAGTAGAAGAAGGAGAAGGAGAAGGTGAAGTCTGGAGGGTGAATCAGAAGAAGCAGAAGAAGGAGAAGGAGAAGGTGAAGTCTGGAGGCTGAATCAGAAGAAGCAGAAGAAGGAGAAGGAGAAGGTGAAGTCTGGAGGGTGAATCAGAAGAAGCAGAAGAAGGAAAAGGAAAAGGTGAAGTCTGGAGGGTGATTCAGAAGAAGCAGAAGAAGTAGAAGGAGAAGGTGAAGTCTGGAGGGTGAATCAGAAGAAGTAGAAGAAGGAGAAGGAGAAGGTGAAGTCTGGAGGGTGAATCAGAAGAAGCAGAAGAAGGAGAAGGAGAAGGTGAAGTCAGGAGGGTGAATCAGAAGAAGCAGAAGAAGGAGAAGGAGAAGGTGAAGTCTGGAGGGTGAATCAGAAGAAGCAGAAGAAGGAGAAGGAGAAGGTGAAGACTGGAGGGTGAATCAGAAGAAGTAGAAGAAGGAGGAGGAGAAGGTGAAGTCTGGAGAGTGAATCAGAAGAAGTAGAAGAAGGAGAAGGAGAAGGCGAAGTCTGGAGGGTGAATCAGAAGAAGCAGAAGAAGGAGAAGGAGAAGGTGAAGTCTGGAGGGTGAATCAGAAGAAGCAGAAGAAGGAGAAGGAGAAGATGAAGTCTGGAGGGTGAATCAGAAGAAGCAGAAGAAGGAGAAGGAGAAGGTGAAGTCTGGAGGGTGAATCAGAAGAAGTAGAAGAAGGAGAAGGAGAAGGTGAAGTCTGGAGGGTGAATCAGAAGAAGCAGAAGAAGGAGAAGGAGAAGGTGAAGTCTGGAGGCTGAATCAGAAGAAGCAGAAGAAGGAGAAGGAGAAGGTGAAGTCTAGAGGGTGAATCAGAAGAAGCAGAAGAAGGAAAAGGAAAAGGTGAAGTCTGGAGGGTGAATCAGAAGAAGCAGAAGAAGTAGAAGGAGAAGGTGAAGTCTGGAGGGTGAATCAGAAGAAGTAGAAGAAGGAGAAGGAGAAGGTGAAGTCTGGAGGGTGAATCAGAAGAAGCAGAAGAAGGAGAAGGAGAAGGTGAAGTCAGGAGGGTGAATCAGAAGAAGCAGAAGAAGGAGAAGGAGAAGGTGAAGTCTGGAGGGTGAATCAGAAGATGCAGAAGAAGGAGAAGGAGAAGGTGAAGTCAGGAGGGTGAATCAGAAGAAGCAGAAGAAGGAGAAGGAGAAGGTGAAGTCAGGAGGGTGAATCAGAAGAAGTAGAAGAAGGAGAAGGAGAAGGTGAAGTCAGGAGGGTGAATCAGAAGAAGCAGAAGAAGGAGAAGGAGAAGGTGAAGTCTGGAGGGTGAATCAAAAGAATCAGAAGAAGG
The DNA here is from genome assembly GCF_052327205.1 of Somniosus microcephalus. NCBI lineage: Eukaryota > Metazoa > Chordata > Chondrichthyes > Squaliformes > Somniosidae > Somniosus > Somniosus microcephalus. Next base: position 36,520 of record NW_028226243.1, on the reverse strand, counting down.
AGAAGGAGAAGGTGAAGTCTGGAGGGTGAATCAGAAGAAGCAGAAGAAAGAGAAGGAGAAGGTGAAGTCTGGAGGGTGAAGCAGAAGGAGCAGAAGAAGGAGAAGGAGAAGGTGAAGACTGGAGGGTGAATCAGAAGAAGTAGAAGAAGGAGAAGGAGAAGGTAAAGTCTGGAGGGTGAATCAGCAGAAGTAGAAGAAGGAGAAGGAGAAGGTGAAGTCTGGAGGGTGAATCAGAAGAAGCAGAAGAAGGAGAAGGAGAAGGTGAAGTCTGGAGGGTGAATCAGAAGAAGCAGAAGAAGGAAAAGGTGAAGATGAAGTCTGGAGGGTTAATCAGAAGAAGTAGAAGAAGGAGAAGGAGAAGGTGAGGTATGGAGGGTGAATCAGAAGAAGCAGAAAAAGGAGAAGGAGAAGGTGATGTCTGGAGGGTGAATCAGAAGAAGCAGAAGAAGGAGAAGGAGAAGGTGAAGTCTGGAGGCTGAATCAGAAGAAGCAGAAGAAGGAGAAGGAGAAGGTGAAGTCTAGAGGGTGAATCAGAAGAAGCAGAAGAAGGAAAAGGAAAAGGTGAAGTCTGGAGGGTGAATCAGAAGAAGCAGAAGAAGTAGAAGGAGAAGGTGAAGTCTGGAGGGTGAATCAGAAGAAGTAGAAGAAGGAGAAGGAGAAGGTGAAGTCTGGAGGTTGAATCAGAAGAAGCAGAAGAAGGAGAAGGAGAAGGTGAAGTCAGGAGGGTGAATCAGAAGAAGCAGAAGAAGGAGAAGGAGAAGGTGAAGTCTGGAGGGTGAATCAGAAGAAGGAGAAGGAGAAGGTGAAGTCAGGAGGGTGAATCAGAAGAAGCAGAAGAAGGAGAAGAGAAGGTGAAGTCAGGAGGGTGAATCAGAAGAAGTAGAAGAAGGAGAAGGAGAAGGTGAAGTCAGGAGGGTGAATCAGAAGAAGCAGAAGAAGGAGAAGGAGAAGGTGAAGTCTGGAGGGTGAATCAAAAGAATCAGAAGAAGGAGAAGGAGAAGGTGAAGTCTGGAGGGTGAATCAGAAGAAGCAGAAGAAAGAGAAGGAGAAGGTGAAGTCTGGAGGGTGAAGCAGAAGGAGCAGAAGAAGGAGAAGGAGAAGGTGAAGACTGGAGGGTGAATCAGAAGAAGTAGAAGAAGGAGAAGGAGAAGGAAAAGTCTGGAGGGTGAATCAGCAGAAGTAGAAGAAGGAGAAGGAGAAGGTGAAGTCTGGAGGGTGAATCAGAAGAAGCAGAAGAAGGAGAAGGAGAAGGTGAAGTCTGGAGGGTGAATCAGAAGAAGCAGAAGAAGGAAAAGGTGAAGATGAAGTCTGGAGGGTTAATCAGAAGAAGTAGAAGAAGGAGAAGGAGAAGGTGAGGTATGGAGGGTGAATCAGAAGAAGCAGAAGAAGGAGAAGGAGAAGGTGAAGTCTGGAGGGTGTATCAGAAGAAGCAGAAGAAGGAGAAGGAGAAGGTGAAGTCAGGAGGGTGAATCAGAAGAAGCAGAAGAAGGAGAAGGAGAAGGTGAAGTTAGGAGGGTGAATCAGAAGAAGCAGAAGAAGGAGAAGGAGAAGGTGAAGTCAGGGGGGTGAAGCAGAAGAAGTAGAAGAAGGAGAAGGAGAAGGTGAAGTCAGGAGGGTGAAGCAGAAGAAGCAGAAGAAGGAGAAGGAGAAGGTGAAGTCTGGAGGGCGCAGCAGAAGAAGCAGAAGAAGGAGAAGGAGAAGGTGAAGTCTGGAGGGTGAAGCAGAAGGAGCAGAAGAAGGAGAAGGGGAAAGTGAAGTCTGGAGGTTGAATCAGAAGAAGTAGAAGAAGGAGAAGGAGAAGGTGAAGTCAGGAGGGTGAAGCAGAAGAAGCAGAAGAAGGAGAAGGAGAAGGTGAAGTCTGGAGGGTGTAGCAGAAGAAGCAGAAGAAGGAGAAGGAGAAGGTGAAGTCTGGAGGGCGAAGCAGAAGAAGCAGAAGAAGGAGAAGGAGAAGGTGAAGTCTGGAGGGTGAAGCAGAAGAAGCAGGAGAAGGAGAAGGAGAAGCTGAAGTCTGGAGGGTGAATCAGAAGAAGTAGAAGAAGGAGAAGGAGAAGGTGAAGTCAGGAGGTTGAAGCAGAAGAAGCAGAAGAAGGAGAAGGAGAAGGTGAAGTCTGGAGGGTGAAGCAGAAGAAGCAGAAGAAGGAGAAGGAGAAGGTGAAGTCTGGAGGGTGAAGCAGAAGAAGCAGAAGAAGGAGAAGGAGAAGGTGAAGTCAGGAGGGTGAATCATAAGAAGTAGAAGAAGGAGAAGGAGAAGGTGAGGTCTGGAGGGTGAATCAGAAGAAGTAGAAGAAGGAGAAGGAGAAGGTGAAGTCTGGAGGGAGAATCAGAAGAAGCAGAAGAAGTAGAAGGAGAAGGTGAAGTCAGGAGGGTGAAGCAGAAGAAGCAGAAGAAGTAGAAGGAGAAGGTGAAGTCTGGAGGGTGAAGCAGAAGAAGCAGAAGAAGGAGAAGGAGAAGGTGAAGTCTGGAGGGTGTATCAGAAGAAGCAGAAGAAGGAGAAGGAGAAGGTGAAGTCTGGAGGGTGAATCAGAAGAAGTAGAAGAAGGAGAAGGAGAAGGTGAAGTCTGGAGGGTGAATCAGAAGAAGCAGAAGAAGGAGAAGGAGAAGGTGAAGTCTGGAGGCTGAATCAGAAGAAGCAGAAGAAGGAGAAGGAGAAGGTGAAGTCTGGAGGGTGAATCAGAAGAAGCAGAAGAAGGAAAAGGAAAAGGTGAAGTCTGGAGGGTGATTCAGAAGAAGCAGAAGAAGTAGAAGGAGAAGGTGAAGTCTGGAGGGTGAATCAGAAGAAGTAGAAGAAGGAGAAGGAGAAGGTGAAGTCTGGAGGGTGAATCAGAAGAAGCAGAAGAAGGAGAAGGAGAAGGTGAAGTCAGGAGGGTGAATCAGAAGAAGCAGAAGAAGGAGAAGGAGAAGGTGAAGTCTGGAGGGTGAATCAGAAGAAGCAGAAGAAGGAGAAGGAGAAGGTGAAGACTGGAGGGTGAATCAGAAGAAGTAGAAGAAGGAGGAGGAGAAGGTGAAGTCTGGAGAGTGAATCAGAAGAAGTAGAAGAAGGAGAAGGAGAAGGCGAAGTCTGGAGGGTGAATCAGAAGAAGCAGAAGAAGGAGAAGGAGAAGGTGAAGCCTGGAGGGTGAATCAGAAGAAGCAGAAGAAGGAGAAGGAGAAGATGAAGTCTGGAGGGTGAATCAGAAGAAGCAGAAGAAGGAGAAGGAGAAGGTGAAGTCTGGAGGGTGAATCAGAAGAAGTAGAAGAAGGAGAAGGAGATGGTGAAGTCTGGAGGGTGAATCAGAAGAAGCAGAAGAAGGAGAAGGAGAAGGTGAAGTCTGGAGGGTGAATCAGAAGAAGCAGAAGAAGGAGAAGGAGAAGGTGAAGTCTAGAGGGTGAATCAGAAGAAGCAGAAGAAGGAAAAGGAAAAGGTGAAGTCTGGAGGGTGAATCAGAAGAAGCAGAAGAAGTAGAAGGAGAAGGTGAAGTCTGGAGGGTGAATCAGAAGAAGTAGAAGAAGGAGAAGGAGAAGGTGAAGTCAGGAGGGTGAATCAGAAGAAGAGGAAGAAGGAGAAGGAGAAGGTGAAGTCAGGAGGGTGAATCAGAAGAAGTAGAAGAAGGAGAAGGAGAAGGTGAAGTCAGGAGGGTGAATCAGAAGAAGCAGAAGAAGGAGAAGGAGAAGGTGAAGTCTGGAGGGTGAATCAAAAGAATCAGAAGAAGGAGAAGGAGAAGGTGAAGTCTGGAGGGTGAATCAGAAGAAGCAGAAGAAAGAGAAGGAGAAGGTGAAGTCTGGAGGGTGAAGCAGAAGGAGCAGAAGAAGGAGAAGGAGAAGGTGAAGACTGGAGGGTGAATCAGAAGAAGTAGAAGAAGGAGAAGGAGTAGGTAAAGTCTGGAGGGTGAATCAGCAGAAGTAGAAGAAGGAGAAGGAGAAGGTGAAGTCTGGAGGGTGAATCAGAAGAAGCAGAAGAAGGAGAAGGAGAAGGTGAAGTCTGGAGGGTGAATCAGAAGAAGCAGAAGAAGGAAAAGGTGAAGATGAAGTCTGGAGGGTTAATCAGAAGAAGTAGAAGAAGGAGAAGGAGAAGGTGAGGTATGGAGGGTGAATCAGAAGAAGCAGAAAAAGGAGAAGGAGAAGGTGAAGTCTGGAGGGTGAATCAGAAGAAGCAGAAGAAGGAGAAGGAGAAGGTGAAGTCAGGAGGGTGAATCAGGAGAAGCAGAAGAAGGAGAAGGAGAAGGTGAAGTTAGGAGGGTGAATCAGAAGAAGCAGAAGAAGGAGAAGGAGAAGGTGAAGTCAGGGGGGTGAAGCAGAAGAAGTAGAAGAAGGAGAAGGAGAAGGTGAAGTCAGGAGGGTGAAGCAGAAGAAGCAGAAGAAGGAGAAGGAGAAGGTGAAGTCTGGAGGGCGCAGCAGAAGAAGCAGAAGAAGGAGAAGGAGAAGGTGAAGTCTGGAGGGTGAAGCAGAAGAAGCAGAAGAAGGAGAAGGGGAAGGTGAAGTCTGGAGGTTGAATCAGAAGAAGTAGAAGAAGGAGAAGGAGACGGTGAAGTCAGGAGGGTGAAGCAGAAGAAGCAGAAGAAGGAGAAGGAGAAGGTGAAGTCTGGAGGGTGTAGCAGAAAAGTAGAAGAAGGAGAAGGAGAAGGTGAAGTCTGGAGGGCGAAGCAGAAGAAGCAGAAGAAGGAGAAGGAGAAGGTGAAGTATGGAGGGTGAAGCAGAAGAAGCAGCAGAAGGAGAAGGAGAAGCTGAAGTCTGGAGGGTGAATCAGAAGAAGTAGAAGAAGGAGAAGGAGAAGGTGAAGTCAGGAGGTTGAAGCAGAAGAAGCAGAAGGAGAAGTAGAAGGTGAAGTCTGGAGGGTGAAGCAGAAGAAGCAGAAGAAGGAGAAGGAGAAGGTGAAGTCTGGAGGGTGAAGCAGAAGAAGCAGAAGAAGGAGAAGGAGAAGGTGAAGTCAGGAGGGTGAATCATAAGAAGTAGAAGAAGGAGAAGGAGAAGGTGAGGTCTGGAGGGTGAATCAGAAGAAGTAGAAGAAGGAGAAGGAGAAGGTGAAGTCTGGAGGGAGAATCAGAAGAAGCAGAAGAAGTAGAAGGAGAAGGTGAAGTCAGGAGGGTGAAGCAGAAGAAGCAGAAGAAGGAGAAGGAGAAGGTGAAGTCTGGAGGGTGAAGCAGAAGAAGCAGAAGAAGGAGAAGGAGAAGGTGAAGTCTGGAGGGTGTATCAGAAGAAGCAGAAGAAGGAGAAGGAGAAGGTGAAGTCTGGAGGGTGAATCAGAAGAAGTAGAAGAAGGAGAAGGAGAAGGTGAAGTCTGGAGGGTGAATCAGAAGAAGCAGAAGAAGGAGAAGGAGAAGGTGAAGTCTGGAGGCTGAATCAGAAGAAGCAGAAGAAGGAGAAGGAGAAGGTGAAGTCTAGAGGGTGAATCAGAAGAAGCAGAAGAAGGAAAAGGAAAAGGTGAAGTCGGGAGGGTGAATCAGAAGAAGCAGAAGAAGTAGAAGGAGAAGATGAAGTCTGGAGGGTGAATCAGAAGAAGTAGAAGAAGGAGAAGGAGAAGGTGAAGTCTGGAGGGTGAATCAGAAGAAGCAGAAGAAGGAGAAGGAGAAGGTGAAGTCAGGAGGGTGAATCAGAAGAAGCAGAAGAAGGAGAAGGAGAAGGTGAAGTCTGGAGGGTGAATCAGAAGAAGCAGAAGAAGGAGAAGGAGAAGGTGAAGACTGGAGGGTGAATCAGAAGAAGTAGAAGAAGGAGGAGGAGAAGGTGAAGTCTGGAGAGTGAATCAGAAGAAGTAGAAGAAGGAGAAGGAGAAGGCGAAGTCTGGAGGGTGAAGCAGAAGAAGCAGAAGAAGGAGAAGGAGAAGGTGAAGTCTGGAGGGTGTATCAGAAGAAGCAGAAGAAGGAGAAGGAGAAGGTGAAGTCTGGAGGGTGAATCAGAAGAAGTAGAAGAAGGAGAAGGAGAAGGTGAAGTCTGGAGGGTGAATCAGAAGAAGCAGAAGAAGGAGAAGGAGAAGGTGAAGTCTGGAGGCTGAATCAGAAGAAGCAGAAGAAGGAGAAGGAGAAGGTGAAGTCTAGAGGGTGAATCAGAAGAAGCAGAAGAAGGAAAAGGAAAAGGTGAAGTCGGGAGGGTGAATCAGAAGAAGCAGAAGAAGTAGAAGGAGAAGATGAAGTCTGGAGGGTGAATCAGAAGAAGTAGAAGAAGGAGAAGGAGAAGGTGAAGTCTGGAGGGTGAATCAGAAGAAGCAGAAGAAGGAGAAGGAGAAGGTGAAGTCAGGAGGGTGAATCAGAAGAAGCAGAAGAAGGAGAAGGAGAAGGTGAAGTCTGGAGGGTGAATCAGAAGAAGCAGAAGAAGGAGAAGGAGAAGGTGAAGACTGGAGGGTGAATCAGAAGAAGTAGAAGAAGGAGGAGGAGAAGGTGAAGTCTGGAGAGTGAATCAGAAGAAGTAGAAGAAGGAGAAGGAGAAGGCGAAGTCTGGAGGGTGAATCAGAAGAATCAGAAGAAGGAGAAGGAGAAGGTGAAGCCTGGAGGGTGAATCAGAAGAAGCAGAAGAAGGAGAAGGAGAAGATGAAGTCTGGAGGGTGAATCAGAAGAAGTAGAAGAAGGAGAAGGAGAAGGTGAGGTCTGGAGGGTGAATCAGAAGAAGTAGAAGAAGGAAAAGGAGAAGGTGAAGTCTGGAGGGTGAATCAGAAGAAGCAGAAGAAGGAGAAGGAGAAGGTGAAGTCTGAAGGGTGAATCAAAAGAAGCAGAAGAAGGAGAAGGAGAAGTTGAAGTCTGGAGGGTGAATCAGAAGAAGTAGATGAAGGAGAAGGAGAAGGTGAAGTCAGGAGGTTGAAGCAGAAGAAGCAGAAGGAGAAGGAGAAGGTGAAGTCTGGAGGGTGAAGCAGAAGAAGCAGAAGAAGGAGAAGGAGAAGGTGAAGTCTGGAGGGTGAAGCAGAAGAAGCAGAAGAAGAAGAAGGAGAAGGTGAAGTCAGGAGGGTGAATCATAAGAAGTAGAAGAAGGAGAAGGAGAAGGTGAGGTCTGGAGGGTGAATCAGAAGAAGTAGAAGAAGGAGAAGGAGAAGGTGAAGTCTGGAGGGAGAATCAGAAGAAGCAGAAGAAGTAGAAGGAGAAGGTGAAGTCAGGAGGGTGAAGCAGAAGAAGCAGAAGAAGGAGAAGGAGAAGGTGAAGTCTGGAGGGTGAAGCAGAAGAAGCAGAAGAAGGAGAAGGAGAAGGTGAAGTCTGGAGGGTGTATCAGAAGAAGCAGAAGAAGGAGAAGGAGAAGGTGAAGTCTGGAGGGTGAATCAGAAGAAGTAGAAGAAGGAGAAGGAGAAGGTGAAGTCTGGAGGGTGAATCAGAAGAAGTAGAAGAAGGAGAAGGAGAAGGTGAAGTCTGGAGGGAGAATCAGAAGAAGCAGAAGAAGTAGAAGGAGAAGGTGAAGTCAGGAGGGTGAAGCAGAAGAAGCAGAAGAAGGAGAAGGAGAAGGTGAAGTCTGGAGGGTGAAGCAGAAGAAGCAGAAGAAGGAGAAGGAGAAGGTGAAGTCTGGAGGGTGTATCAGAAGAAGCAGAAGAAGGAGAAGGAGAAGGTGAAGTCAGGAGGGTGAATCAGAAGAAGTAGAAGAAGGAGAAGGAGAAGGTGAAGTCAGGAGGGTGAATCAGAAGAAGCAGAAGAAGGAGAAGGAGAAGGTGAAGTCTGGAGGGTGAATCAAAAGAATCAGAAGAAGGAGAAGGAGAAGGTGAAGTCTGGAGGGTGAATCAGAAGAAGCAGAAGAAAGAGAAGGAGAAGGTGAAGTCTGGAGGGTGAAGCAGAAGGAGCAGAAGAAGGAGAAGGAGAAGGTGAAGACTGGAGGGTGAATCAGAAGAAGTAGAAGAAGGAGAAGGAGAAGGTAAAGTCTGGAGGGTGAATCAGCAGAAGTAGAAGAAGGAGAAGGAGAAGGTGAAGTCTGGAGGGTGAATCAGAAGAAGCAGAAGAAGGAGAAGGAGAAGGTGAAGCCTGGAGGGTGAATCAGAAGAAGCAGAAGAAGGAAAAGGTGAAGATGAAGTCTGGAGGGTTAATCAGAAGAAGTAGAAGAAGGAGAAGGAGAAGGTGAGGTATGGAGGGTGAATCAGAAGAAGCAGAAAAAGGAGAAGGAGAAGGTGAAGTCTGGAGGGTGAATCAGAAGAAGCAGAAGAAGGAGAAGGAGAAGGTGAAGTCAGGAGGGTGAATCAGGAGAAGCAGAAGAAGGAGAAGGAGAAGGTGAAGTTAGGAGGGTGAATCAGAAGAAGCAGAAGAAGGAGAAGGAGAAGGTGAAGTCAGGGGGGTGAAGCAGAAGAAGTAGAAGAAGGAGAAGGAGAAGGTGAAGTCAGGAGGGTGAAGCAGAAGAAGCAGAAGAAGGAGAAGGAGAAGGTGAAGTCTGGAGGACGCAGCAGAAGAAGCAGAAGAAGGAGAAGGAGAAGGTGAAGTCTGGAGGGTGAAGCAGAAGAAGCAGAAGAAGGAGAAGGGGAAGGTGAAGTCTGGAGGTTGAATCAGAAGAAGTAGAAGAAGGAGAAGGAGAAGGTGAAGTCAGGAGGGTGAAGCAGAAGAAGCAGAAGAAGGAGAAGGAGAAGGCGAAGTCTGGAGGGTGTAGCAGAAGAAGTAGAAGAAGGAGAAGGAGAAGGTGAAGTCTGGAGGGCGAAGCAGAAGAAGCAGAAGAAGGAGAAGGAGAAGGTGAAGTATGGAGGGTGAAGCAGAAGAAGCAGGAGAAGGAGAAGGAGAAGCTGAAGTCTGGAGGGTGAATCAGAAGAAGTAGAAGAAGGAGAAGGAGAAGGTGAAGTCAGGAGGTTGAAGCAGAAGAAGCAGAAGGAGAAGGAGAAGGTGAAGTCTGGAGGGTGAAGCAGAAGAAGCAGAAGAAGGAGAAGGAGAAGGTGAAGTCTGGAGGGTGAAGCAGAAGAAGCAGAAGAAGGAGAAGGAGAAGGTGAAGTCAGGAGGGTGAATCATAAGAAGTAGAAGAAGGAGAAGGAGAAGGTGAGGTCTGGAGGGTGAATCAGAAGAAGTAGAAGAAGGAGAAGGAGAAGGTGAAGTCTGGAGGGAGAATCAGAAGAAGCAGAAGAAGTAGAAGGAGAAGGTGAAGTCAGGAGGGTGAAGCAGAAGAAGCAGAAGAAGGAGAAGGAGAAGGTGAAGTCTGGAGGGTGAAGCAGAAGAAGCAGAAGAAGGAGAAGGAGAAGGTGAAGTCTGGAGGGTGTATCAGAAGAAGCAGAAGAAGGAGAAGGAGAAGGTGAAGTCTGGAGGGTGAATCAGAAGAAGTAGAAGAAGGAGAAGGAGAAGGTGAAGTCTGGAGGGTGAATCAGAAGAAGCAGAAGAAGGAGAAGGAGAAGGTGAAGTCTGGAGGCTGAATCAGAAGAAGCAGAAGAAGGAGAAGGAGAAGGTGAAGTCTAGAGGGTGAATCAGAAGAAGCAGAAGAAGGAAAAGGAAAAGGTGAAGTCGGGAGGGTGAATCAGAAGAAGCAGAAGAAGTAGAAGGAGAAGGTGAAGTCTGGAGGGTGAATCAGAAGAAGTAGAAGAAGGAGAAGGAGAAGGTGAAGTCTGGAGGGTGAATCAGAAGAAGCAGAAGAAGGAGAAGGAGAAGGTGAAGTCAGGAGGGTGAATCAGAAGAAGCAGAAGAAGGAGAAGGAGAAGGTGAAGTCTGGAGGGTGAATCAGAAGAAGCAGAAGAAGGAGAAGGAGAAGGTGAAGACTGGAGGGTGAATCAGAAGAAGTAGAAGAAGGAGGAGGAGAAGGTGAAGTCTGGAGAGTGAATCAGAAGAAGTAGAAGAAGGAGAAGGAGAAGGCGAAGTCTGGAGGGTGAATCAGAAGAAGCAGAAGAAGGAGAAGGAGAAGGTGAAGCCTGGAGGGTGAATCAGAAGAAGCAGAAGAAGGAGAAGGAGAAGATGAAGTCTGGAGGGTGAATCAGAAGAAGTAGAAGAAGGAGAAGGAGAAGGTGAGGTCTGGAGGGTGAATCAGAAGAAGTAGAAGAAGGAGAAGGAGAAGGTGAAGTCTGGAGGGTGAATCAGAAGAAGCAGAAGAAGGAGAAGGAGAAGGTGAAGTCTGAAGGGTGAATCAAAAGAAGCAGAAGAAGGAGAAGGAGAAGTTGAAGTCTGGAGGGTGAATCAGAAGAAGTAGAAGAAGGAGAAGGAGAAGGTGAAGTCAGGAGGTTGAAGCAGAAGAAGCAGAAGGAGAAGGAGAAGGTGAAGTCTGGAGGGTGAAGCAGAAGAAGCAGAAGAAGGAGAAGGAGAAGGTGAAGTCTGGAGGGTGAAGCAGAAGAAGCAGAAGAAGGAGAAGGAGAAGGTGAAGTCAGGAGGGTGAATCATAAGAAGTATAAGAAGGAGAAGGAGAAGGTGAGGTCTGGAGGGTGAATCAGAAGAAGTAGAAGAAGGAGAAGGAGAAGGTGAAGTCTGGAGGGAGAATCAGAAGAAGCAGAAGAAGTAGAAGGAGAAGGTGAAGTCAGGAGGGTGAAGCAGAAGAAGCAGAAGAAGGAGAAGGAGAAGGTGAAGTCTGGAGGGTGAAGCAGAAGAAGCAGAAGAAGGAGAAGGAGAAGGTGAAGTCTGGAGGGTGTATCAGAAGAAGCAGAAGAAGGAGAAGGAGAAGGTGAAGTCTGGAGGGTGAATCAGAAGAAGTAGAAGAAGGAGAAGGAGAAGGTGAAGTCTGGAGGGTGAATCAGAAGAAGCAGAAGAAGGAGAAGGAGAAGGTGAAGTCTGGAGGCTGAATCAGAAGAAGCAGAAGAAGGAGAAGGAGAAGGTGAAGTCTAGAGGGTGAATCAGAAAAAGCAGAAGAAGGAAAAGGAAAAGGTGAAGTCTGGAGGGTGAATCAGAAGAAGCAGAAGAAGTAGAAGGAGAAGGTGAAGTCTGGAGGGTGAATCAGAAGAAGTAGAAGAAGGAGAAGGAGAAGGTGAAGTCTGGAGGGTGAATCAGAAGAAGCAGAAGAAGGAGAAGGAGAAGGTGAAGTCAGGAGGGTGAATCAGAAGAAGCAGAAGAAGGAGAAGGAGAAGGTGAAGTCTGGAGGGTGAATCAGAAGAAGCAGAAGAAGGAGAAGGAGAAGGTGAAGACTGGAGGGTGAATCAGAAGAAGTAGAAGAAGGAGAAGGAGAAGGTGAGGTCTGGAGGGTGAATCAGAAGAAGTAGAAGAAGGAGAAGGAGAAGGTGAAGTCTGGAGGGAGAATCAGAAGAAGCAGAAGAAGTAGAAGGAGAAGGTGAAGTCAGGAGGGTGAAGCAGAAGAAGCAGAAGAAGTAGAAGGAGAAGGTGAAGTCTGGAGGGTGAAGCAGAAGAAGCAGAAGAAGGAGAAGGAGAAGGTGAAGTCTGGAGGGTGTATCAGAAGAAGCAGAAGAAGGAGAAGGAGAAGGTGAAGTCTGGAGGGTGAATCAGAAGAAGTAGAAGAAGGAGAAGGAGAAGGTGAAGTCTGGAGGGTGAATCAGAAGAAGCAGAAGAAGGAGAAGGAGAAGGTGAAGTCTGGAGGCTGAATCAGAAGAAGCAGAAGAAGGAGAAGGAGAAGGTGAAGTCTGGAGGGTGAATCAGAAGAAGCAGAAGAAGGAAAAGGAAAAGGTGAAGTCTGGAGGGTGATTCAGAAGAAGCAGAAGAAGTAGAAGGAGAAGGTGAAGTCTGGAGGGTGAATCAGAAGAAGTAGAAGAAGGAGAAGGAGAAGGTGAAGTCTGGAGGGTGAATCAGAAGAAGCAGAAGAAGGAGAAGGAGAAGGTGAAGTCAGGAGGGTGAATCAGAAGAAGCAGAAGAAGGAGAAGGAGAAGGTGAAGTCTGGAGGGTGAATCAGAAGAAGCAGAAGAAGGAGAAGGAGAAGGTGAAGACTGGAGGGTGAATCAGAAGAAGTAGAAGAAGGAGGAGGAGAAGGTGAAGTCTGGAGAGTGAATCAGAAGAAGTAGAAGAAGGAGAAGGAGAAGGCGAAGTCTGGAGGGTGAATCAGAAGAAGCAGAAGAAGGAGAAGGAGAAGGTGAAGCCTGGAGGGTGTATCAGAAGAAGCAGAAGAAGGAGAAGGAGAAGATGAAGTCTGGAGGGTGAATCAGAAGAAGCAGAAGAAGGAGAAGGAGAAGGTGAAGTCTGGAGGGTGAATCAGAAGAAGTAGAAGAAGGAGAAGGAGAAGGTGAAGTCTGGAGGGTGAATCAGAAGAAGCAGAAGAAGGAGAAGGAGAAGGTGAAGTCTGGAGGCTGAATCAGAAGAAGCAGAAGAAGGAGAAGGAGAAGGTGAAGTCTAGAGGGTGAATCAGAAGAAGCAGAAGAAGTAGAAGGAGAAGGTGAAGTCTGGAGGGTGAATCAGAAGAAGTAGAAGAAGGAAAAGGAAAAGGTGAAGTCTGGAGGGTGAATCAGAAGAAGCAGAAGAAGTAGAAGGAGAAGGTGAAGTCTGGAGGGTGAATCAGAAGAAGTAGAAGAAGGAGAAGGAGAAGGTGAAGTCTGGAGGGTGAATCAGAAGAAGCAGAAGAAGGAGAAGGAGAAGGTGAAGTCAGGAGGGTGAATCAGAAGAAGCAGAAGAAGGAGAAGGAGAAGGTGAAGACTGGAGGGTGAATCAGAAGAAGTAGAAGAAGGAGAAGGAGAAGGTGAAGTCTGGAGGGAGAATCAGAAGAAGCAGAAGAAGTAGAAGGAGAAGGTGAAGTCAGGAGGGTGAAGCAGAAGAAGCAGAAGAAGTAGAAGGAGAAGGTGAAGTCTGGAGGGTGAATCAGAAGAAGCAGAAGAAGGAAAAGGAGAAGGTGAAGTCTGGAGGCTGAATCAGAAGAAGCAGAAGAAGGAGAAGGAGAAGGTGAAGTCTGGAGGGTGAATCAGAAGAAGCAGAAGAAGGAAAAGGAAAAGGTGAAGTCTGGAGGGTGAAGCAGAAGAAGCAGAAGAAGGAGAAGGAGAAGGTGAAGTCTGGAGGGTGTATCAGAAGAAGCAGAAGAAGGAGAAGGAGAAGGTGAAGTCTGGAGGGTGAATCAGAAGAAGTAGAAGAAGGAGAAGGAGAAGGTGAAGTCTGGAGGGTGAATCAGAAGAAGCAGAAGAAGGAGAAGGAGAAGGTGAAGTCTGGAGGCTGAATCAGAAGAAGCAGAAGAAGGAGAAGGAGAAGGTGAAGTCTGGAGGGTGAATCAGAAGAAGCAGAAGAAGGAAAAGGAAAAGGTGAAGTCTGGAGGGTGATTCAGAAGAAGCAGAAGAAGTAGAAGGAGAATGTGAAGTCTGGAGGGTGAATCAGAAGAAGTAGAAGAAGGAGAAGGAGAAGGTGAAGTCTGGAGGGTGAATCAGAAGAAGCAGAAGAAGGAGAAGGAGAAGGTGAAGTCAGGAGGGTGAATCAGAAGAAGCAAAAGAAGGAGAAGGAGAAGGTGAAGTCTGGAGGGTGAATCAGAAGAAGCAGAAGAAGGAGAAGGAGAAGGTGAAGACTGGAGGGTGAATCAGAAGAAGTAGAAGAAGGAGGAGGAGAAGGTGAAGTCTGGAGAGTGAATCAGAAGAAGTAGAAGAAGAAGAAGGAGAAGGCGAAGTCTGGAGGGTGAATCAGAAGAAGCAGAAGAAGGAGAAGGAGAAGGTGAAGCCTGGAGGGTGAATCAGAAGAAGCAGAAGAAGGAGAAGGAGAAGATGAAGTCTGGAGGGTGAATCAGAAGAAGCAGAAGAAGGAGAAGGAGAAGGTGAAGTCTGGAGGGTGAATCAGAAGAAGTAGAAGAAGGAGAAGGAGAAGGTGAAGTCTGGAGGGTGAATCAGAAGAAGCAGAAGAAGGAGAAGGAGAAGGTGAAGTCTGGAGGCTGAATCAGAAGAAGCAGAAGAAGGAGAAGGAGAAGGTGAAGTCTAGAGGGTGAATCAGAAGAAGCAGAAGAAGGAAAAGGAAAAGGTGAAGTCTGGAGGGTGAATCAGAAGAAGCAGAAGAAGTAGAAGGAGAAGGTGAAGTCTGGAGGGTGAATCAGAAGAAGTAGAAGAAGGAGAAGGAAAAGGTGAAGTCTGGAGGGTGAATCAGAAGAAGCAGAAGAAGGAGAAGGAGAAGGTGAAGTCAGGAGGGTGAATCAGAAGAAGCAGAAGAAGGAGAAGGAGAAGGTGAAGTCTGGAGGGTGAATCAGAAGAAGCAGAAGAAGGAAAAGGAGAAGGTGAAGTCAGGAGGGTGAATCAGAAGAAGCAGAAGAAGGAGAAGGAGAAGGTGAAGTCAGGAGGGTGAATCAGAAGAAGTAGAAGAAGGAGAAGGAGAAGGTGAAGTCAGGAGGGTGAATCAGAAGAAGCAGAAGAAGGAGAAGGAGAAGGTGAAGTCTGGAGGGTGAATCAAAAGAATCAGAAGAAGGAGAAGGAGAAGGTGAAGTCTGGAGGGTGAATCAGAAGAAGCAGAAGAAAGAGAAGGAGAAGGTGAAGTCTGGAGGGTGAAGCAGAAGGAGCAGAAGAAGGAGAAGGAGAAGGTGAAGACTGGAGGGTGAATCAGAAGAAGTAGAAGAAGGAGAAGGAGAAGGTAAAGTCTGGAGGGTGAATCAGCAGAAGTAGAAGAAGGAGAAGGAGAAGGTGAAGTCTGGAGGGTGAATCAGAAGAAGCAGAAGAAGGAGAAGGAGAAGGTGAAGTCTGGAGGGTGAATCAGAAGAAGCAGAAGAAGGAAAAGGTGAAGATGAAGTCTGGAGGGTTAATCAGAAGAAGTAGAAGAAGGAGAAGGAGAAGGTGAGGTATGGAGGGTGAATCAGAAGAAGCAGAAAAAGGAGAAGGAGAAGGTGAAGTCTGGAGGGTGAATCAGAAGAAGCAGAAGAAGGAGAAGGAGAAGGTGAAGTCAGGAGGGTGAATCAGGAGAAGCAGAAGAAGGAGAAGGAGAAGGTGAAGTTAGGAGGGTGAATCAGAAGAAGCAGAAGAAGGAGAAGGAGAAGGTGAAGTCAGGGGGGTGAAGCAGAAGAAGTAGAAGAAGGAGAAGGAGAAGGTGAAGTCAGGAGGGTGAAGCAGAAGAAGCAGAAGAAGGAGAAGGAGAAGGTGAAGTCTGGAGGGCGCAGCAGAAGAACCAGAAGAAGGAGAAGGAGAAGGTGAAGTCTGGAGGGTGAAGCAGAAGAAGCAGAAGAAGGAGAAGGGGAAGGTGAAGTCTGGAGGTTGAATCAGAAGAAGTAGAAGAAGGAGAAGGAGAAGGTGAAGTCAGGAGGGTGAAGCAGAAGAAGCAGAAGAAGGAGAAGGAGAAGGTGAAGTCTGGAGGGTGTAGCAGAAGAAGCAGAAGAAGGAGAAGGAGAAGGTGAAGTCTGGAGGGCGAAGCAGAAGAAGCAGAAGAAGGAGAAGGAGAAGGTGAAGTATGGAGGGTGAAGCAGAAGAAGCAGGAGAAGGAGAAGGAGAAGCTGAAGTCTGGAGGGTGAATCAGAAGAAGTAGAAGAAGGAGAAGGAGAAGGTGAAGTCAGGAGGTTGAAGAAGAAGAAGCAGAAGGAGAAGGAGAAGGTGAAGTCTGGAGGGTGAAGCAGAAGAAGCAGAAGAAGGAGAAGGAGAAGGTGAAGTCTGGAGGGTGAAGCAGAAGAAGCAGAAGAAGGAGAAGGAGAAGGTGAAGTCAGGAGGGTGAATCATAAGAAGTAGAAGAAGGAGAAGGAGAAGGTGAGGTCTGGAGGGTGAATCAGAAGAAGTAGAAGAAGGAGAAGGAGAAGGTGAAGTCTGGAGGGAGAATCAGAAGAAGCAGAAGAAGTAGAAGGAGAAGGTGAAGTCAGGAGGGTGAAGCAGAAGAAGCAGAAGAAGGAGAAGGAGAAGGTGAAGTCTGGAGGGTGAAGCAGAAGAAGCAGAAGAAGGAGAAGGAGAAGGTAAAGTCTGGAGGGTGTATCAGAAGAAGCAGAAGAAGGAGAAGGATAAGGTGATGTCTGGAGGGTGAATCAGAAGAAGTAGAAGAAGGAGAAGGAGAAGGTGAAGTCTGGAGGGTGAATCAGAAGAAGCAGAAGAAGGAGAAGGAGAAGGTGAAGTCTGGAGGCTGAATCAGAAGAAGCAGAAGAAGGAGAAGGAGAAGGTGAAGTCTAGAGGGTGAATCAGAAGAAGCAGAAGAAGGAAAAGGAAAAGGTGAAGTCTGGAGGGTGAATCAGAAGAAGCAGAAGAAGTAGAAGGAGAAGGTGAAGTCTGGAGGGTGAATCAGAAGAAGTAGAAGAAGGAGAAGGAGAAGGTGAAGTCTGGAGGGTGAATCAGAAGAAGCAGAAGAAGGAGAAGGAGAAGGTGAAGTCAGGAGGGTGAATCAGAAGAAGCAGAAGAAGGAGAAGGAGAAGGTGAAGTCTGGAGGGTGAATCAGAAGAAGCAGAAGAAGGAGAAGGAGAAGGTGAAGACTGGAGGGTGAATCAGAAGAAGTAGAAGAAGGAGGAGGAGAAGGTGAAGTCTGGAGAGTGAATCAGAAGAAGTAGAAGAAGGAGAAGGAGAAGGCGAAGTCTGGAGGGTGAATCAGAAGAAGCAGAAGAAGGAGAAGGAGAAGGTGAAGCCTGGAGGGTGAATCAGAAGAAGCAGAAGAAGGAGAAGGAGAAGATGAAGTCTGGAGGGTGAATCAGAAGAAGTAGAAGAAGGAGAAGGAGAAGGTGAGGTCTGGAGGGTGAATCAGAAGAAGTAGAAGAAGGAGAAGGAGAAGGTGAAGTCTGGAGGGTGAATCAGAAGAAGCAGAAGAAGGAGAAGGAGAAGGTGAAGTCTGAAGGGTGAATCAAAAGAAGCAGAAGAAGGAGAAGGAGAAGTTGAAGTCTGGAGGGTGAATCAGAAGAAGTAGAAGAAGGAGAAGGAGAAGGTGAAGTCAGGAGGTTGAAGCAGAAGAAGCAGAAGGAGAAGGAGAAGGTGAAGTCTGGAGGGTGAAGCAGAAGAAGCAGAAGAAGGAGAAGGAGAAGGTGAAGTCTGGAGGGTGAAGCAGAAGAAGCAGAAGAAGGAGAAGGAGAAGGTGAAGTCAGGAGGGTGAATCATAAGAAGTAGAAGAAGGAGAAGGAGAAGGTGAGGTCTGGAGGGTGAATCAGAAGAAGTAGAAGAAGGAGAAGGAGAAGGTGAAGTCTGGAGGGAGAATCAGAAGAAGCAGAAGAAGTAGAAGGAGAAGGTGAAGTCAGGAGGGTGAAGCAGAAGAAGCAGAAGAAGGAGAAGGAGAAGGTGAAGTCTGGAGGGTGAAGCAGAAGAAGCAGAAGAAGGAGAAGGAGAAGGTGAAGTCTGGAGGGTGTATCAGAAGAAGCAGAAGAAGGAGAAGGAGAAGGTGAAGTCTGGAGGGTGAATCAGAAGAAGTAGAAGAAGGAGAAGGAGAAGGTGAAGTCTGGAGGGTGAATCAGAAGAAGCAGAAGAAGGAGAAGGAGAAGGTGAAGTCTGGAGGCTGAATCAGAAGAAGCAGAAGAAGGAGAAGGAGAAGGTGAAGTCTAGAGGGTGAATCAGAAGAAGCAGAAGAAGGAAAAGGAAAAGGTGAAGTCTGGAGGGTGAATCAGAAGAAGCAGAAGAAGTAGAAGGAGAAGGTGAAGTCTGGAGGGTGAATCAGAAGAAGTAGAAGAAGGAGAAGGAGAAGGTGAAGTCTGGAGGGTGAATCAGAAGAAGCAGAAGAAGGAGAAGGAGAAGGTGAAGTCAGGAGGGTGAATCAGAAGAAGCAGAAGAAGGAGAAGGAGAAGGTGAAGTCTGGAGGGTGAATCAGAAGAAGCAGAAGAAGGAGAAGGAGAAGGTGAAGACTGGAGGGTGAATCAGAAGAAGTAGAAGAAGGAGGAGGAGAAGGTGAAGTCTGGAGAGTGAATCAGAAGAAGTAGAAGAAGGAGAAGGAGAAGGCGAAGTCTGGAGGGTGAATCAGAAGAAGCAGAAGAAGGAGAAGGAGAAGGTGAAGCCTGGAGGGTGAATCAGAAGAAGCAGAAGAAGGAGAAGGAGAAGATGAAGTCTGGAGGGTGAATCAGAAGAAGTAGAAGAAGGAGAAGGAGAAGGTGAGGTCTGGAGGGTGAATCAGAAGAGGTAGAAGAAGGAGAAGGAGAAGGTGAAGTCTGGAGGGTGAATCAGAAGAAGCAGAAGAAGGAGAAGGAGAAGGTGAAGTCTGAAGGGTGAATCAAAAGAAGCAGAAGAAGGAGAAGGAGAAGTTGAAGTCTGGAGGGTGAATCAGAAGAAGCAGAAGAAGGAGAAGGAGAAGGTGAAGTCTGGAGGGTGAATCAGAAGAAGCAGAGAAGGAGAAGGAGAAGGTGAAGACTGGAGGGTGAATCAGAAGAAGTAGAAGAAGGAGGAGGAGAAGGTGAAGTCTGGAGAGTGAATCAGAAGAAGTAGAAGAAGGAGAAGGAGAAGGCGAAGTCTGGAGGGTGAATCAGAAGAAGCAGAAGAAGGAGAAGGAGAAGGTGAAGCCTGGAGGGTGAATCAGAAGAAGCAGAAGAAGGAGAAGGAGAAGATGAAGTCTGGAGGGTGAATCAGAAGAAGTAGAAGAAGGAGAAGGAGAAGGTGAGGTCTGGAGGGTGAATCAGAAGAAGTAGAAGAAGGAGAAGGAGAAGGTGAAGTCTGGAGGGTGAATCAGAAGAAGCAGAAGAAGGAGAAGGAGAAGGTGAAGTCTGAAGGGTGAATCAAAAGAAGCAGAAGAAGGAGAAGGAGAAGTTGAAGTCTGGAGGGTGAATCAGAAGAAGTAGAAGAAGGAGAAGGAGAAGGTGAAGTCAGGAGGTTGAAGCAGAAGAAGCAGAAGGAGAAGGAGAAGGGGAAGTCTGGAGGGAGAATCAGAAGAAGCAGAAGAAGTAGAAGGAGAAGGTGAAGTCAGGAGGGTGAAGCAGAAGAAGCAGAAGAAGGAGAAGGAGAAGGTGAAGTCTGGAGGGTGAAGCAGAAGAAGCAGAAGAAGGAGAAGGAGAAGGTGAAGTCTGGAGGGTATATCAGAAGAAGCAGAAGAAGGAGAAGGAGAAGGTGAAGTCTGGAGGGTGAATCAGAAGAAGTAGAAGAAGGAGAAGGAGAAGGTGAAGTCTGGAGGGTGAATCAGAAGAAGCAGAAGAAGGAGAAGGAGAAGGTGAAGTCTGGAGGCTGAATCAGAAGAAGCAGAAGAAGGAGAAGGAGAAGGTGAAGTCTAGAGGGTGAATCAGAAGAAGCAGAAGAAGGAAAAGGAAAAGGTGAAGTCTGGAGGGTGAATCAGAAGAAGCAGAAGAAGTAGAAGGAGAAGGTGAAGTCTGGAGGGTGAATCAGAAGAAGTAGAAGAAGGAGAAGGAGAAGGTGAAGTCTGGAGGGTGAATCAGAAGAAGCAGAAGAAGGAGAAGGAGAAGGTGAAGTCAGGAGGGTGAATCAGAAGAAGCAGAAGAAGGAGAAGGAGAAGGTGAAGTCTGGAGGGTGAATCAGAAGAAGCAGAAGAAGGAGAAGGAGAAGGTGAAGACTGGAGGGTGAATCAGAAGAAGTAGAAGAAGGAGGAGGAGAAGGTTAAGTCTGGAGAGTGAATCAGAAGAAGTAGAAGAAGGAGAAGGAGAAGGCGAAGTCTGGAGGGTGAATCAGAAGAAGCAGAAGAAGGAGAAGGAGAAGGTGAAGCCTGGAGGGTGAATCAGAAGAAGCAGAAGAAGGAGAAGGAGAAGATGAAGTCTGGAGGGTGAATCAGAAGAAGTAGAAGAAGGAGAAGGAGAAGGTGAGGTCTGGAGGGTGAATCAGAAGAAGTAGAAGAAGGAGAAGGAGAAGGTGAAGTCTGGAGGGTGAATCAGAAGAAGCAGAAGAAGGAGAAGGAGAAGGTGAAGTCTGAAGGGTGAATCAAAAGAAGCAGAAGAAGGAGAAGGAGAAGTTGAAGTCTGGAGGGTGAATCAGAAGAAGCAGAAGAAGGAGAAGGAGAAGGTGAAGTCTGGAGGGTGAATCAGAAGAAGCAGAAGAAGGAGAAGGAGAAGGTGAAGTCTGGAGGGTGAATCAGAAGAAGCAGAAGAAGGAGAAGGAGAAGGTGAAGTCTAGAGGGTGAATCAGAAGAAGCAGAAGAACGAAAAGGAAAAGGTGAAGTCTGGAGGGTGAATCAGAAGAAGCAGAAGAAGTAGAAGGAGAAGGTGAAGTCTGGAGGGTGAATCAGAAGAAGTAGAAGAAGGAGAAGGAGAAGGTGAAGTCTGGAGGGTGAATCAGAAGAAGCAGAAGAAGGAGAAGGAGAAGGTGAAGTCAGGAGGGTGAATCAGAAGAAGCAGAAGAAGGAGAAGGAGAAGGTGAAGTCTGGAGGGTGAATCAGAAGAAGCAGAAGAAGGAGAAGGAGAAGGTGAAGACTGGAGGGTGAATCAGAAGAAGTAGAACAAGGAGGAGGAGAAGGTGAAGTCTGGAGAGTGAATCAGAAGAAGTAGAAGAAGGAGAAGGAGAAGGCGAAGTCTGGAGGGTGAATCAGAAGAAGCAGAAGAAGGAGAAGGAGAAGGTGAAGCCTGGAGGGTGAATCAGAAGAAGCAGAAGAAGGAGAAGGAGAAGATGAAGTCTGGAGGGTGAATCAGAAGAATTAGAAGAAGGAGAAGGAGAAGGTGAGGTCTGGAGGGTGAATCAGAAGAAGTAGAAGAAGGAGAAGGAGAAGGTGAAGTCTGGAGGGTGAATCAGAAGAAGCAGAAGAAGGAGAAGGAGAAGGTGAAGTCTGAAGGGTGAATCAAAAGAAGCAGAAGAAGGAGAAGGAGAAGTTGAAGTCTGGAGGGGGAATCAGAAGAAGTAGAAGAAGGAGAAGGAGACGGTGAAGTCAGGAGGTTGAAGCAGAAGAAGCAGAAGGAGAAGGAGAAGGTGAAGTCTGGAGGGTGAAGCAGAAGAAGCAGAAGAAGGAGAAGGAGAAGGTGAAGTCTGGAGGGTGAAGCAGAAGAAGCAGAAGAAGGAGAAGGAGAAGGTGAAGTCAGGAGGGTGAATCATAAGAAGTAGAAGAAGGAGAAGGAGAAGGTGAGGTCTGGAGGGTGAATCAGAAGAAGTAGAAGAAGGAGAAGGAGAAGGTGAAGTCTGGAGGGAGAATCAGAAGAAGCAGAAGAAGTAGAAGGAGAAGGTGAAGTCAGGAGGGTGAAGCAGAAGAAGCAGAAGAAGGAGAAGGAGAAGGTGAAGTCTGGAGGGTGAAGCAGAAGAAGCAGAAGAAGGAGAAGGAGAAGGTGAAGTCTGGAGGGTGTCTCAGAAGAAGCAGAAGAAGGAGAAGGAGAAGGTGAAGTCTGGAGGGTGAATCAGAAGAAGTAGAAGAAGGAGAAGGAGAAGGTGAAGTCTGGAGGGTGAATCAGAAGAAGCAGAAGAAGGAGAAGGAGAAGGTGAAGTCTGGAGGCTGAATCAGAAGAAGCAGAAGAAGGAGAAGGAGAAGGTGAAGTCTAGAGGGTGAATCAGAAGAAGCAGAAGAAGGAAAAGGAAAAGGTGAAGTCTGGAGGGTGAATCAGAAGAAGCAGAAGAAGTAGAAGGAGAAGGTGAAGTCTGGAGGGTGAATCAGAAGAAGGAGAAGGAGAAGGTGAAGTCTGGAGGGTGAATCAGAAGAAGCAGAAGAAGGAGAAGGAGAAGGTGAAGTCAGGAGGGTGAATCAGAAGAAGCAGAAGAAGGAGAAGGAGAAGGTGAAGTCTGGAGGGTGAATCAGAAGAAGCAGAAGAAGGAGAAGGAGAAGGTGAAGACTGGAGGGTGAATCAGAAGAAGTAGAAGAAGGAGGAGGAGAAGGTGAAGCCTGGAGAGTGAATCAGAAGAAGTAGAAGAAGGAGAAGGAGAAGGCCAAGTCTGGAGGGTGAATCAGAAGAAGCAGAAGAAGGAGAAGGAGAAGGTGAAGCCTGGAGGGTGAATCAGAAGAAGCAGAAGAAGGAGAAGGAGAAGATGAAGTCTGGAGGGTGAATCAGAAGAAGTAGAAGAAGGAGAAGGAGAAGGTGAGCTCTGGAGGGTGAATCAGAAGAAGTAGAAGAAGGAGAAGGAGAAGGTGAAGTCTGGAGGGTGAATCAGAAGAAGCAGAAGAAGTAGAAGGAGAAGGTGAAGTCTGGAGGGTGAATCAGAAGAATTAGAAGAAGGAGAAGGAGAAGGTGAGGTCTGGAGGGTGAATCAGAAGAAGGAGAAGGAGAAGGTGAAGTCTGGAGGGTGAATCAGAAGAAGCAGAAGAAGGAGAAGGAGAAGGTGAAGTCTGAAGGGTGAATCAAAAGAAGCAGAAGAAGGAGAAGGAGAAGTTGAAGTCTGGAGGGGGAATCAGAAGAAGTAGAAGAAGGAGAAGGAGACGGTGAAGTCAGGAGGTTGAAGCAGAAGAAGCAGAAGGAGAAGGAGAAGGTGAAGTCTGGAGGGTGAAGCAGAAGAAGCAGAAGAAGGAGAAGGAGAAGGTGAAGTCTGGAGGGTGAAGCAGAAGAAGCAGAAGAAGGAGAAGGAGAAGGTGAAGTCAGGAGGGTGAATCATAAGAAGTAGAAGAAGGAGAAGGAGAAGGTGAGGTCTGGAGGGTGAATCAGAAGAAGTAGAAGAAGGAGAAGGAGAAGGTGAAGTCTGGAGGGAGAATCAGAAGAAGCAGAAGAAGTAGAAGGAGAAGGTGAAGTCAGGAGGGTGAAGCAGAAGAAGCAGAAGAAGGAGAAGGAGAAGGTGAAGTCTGGAGGGTGAAGCAGAAGAAGCAGAAGAAGGAGAAGGAGAAGGTGAAGTCTGGAGGGTGTATCAGAAGAAGCAGAAGAAGGAGAAGGAGAAGGTGAAGTCTGGAGGATGAATCAGAAGAAGTAGAAGAAGGAGAAGGAGAAGGTGAAGTCTGGAGGGTGAATCAGAAGAAGCAGAAGAAGGAGAAGGAGAAGGTGAAGTCTGGAGGCTGAATCAGAAGAAGCAGAAGAAGGAGAAGGAGAAGGTGAAGTCTAGAGGGTGAATCAGAAGAAGCAGAAGAAGGAAAAGGAAAAGGTGAAGTCTGGAGGGTGAATCAGAAGAAGCAGAAGGAGAAGGTGAAGTCTGGAGGGTGAATCAGAAGAAGCAGAAGAAGGAGAAGGAGAAGGTGAAGTCAGGAGGGTGAATCAGAAGAAGCAGAAGAAGGAGAAGGAGAAGGTGAAGTCTGGAGGGTGAATCAGAAGAAGCAGAAGAAGGAGAAGGAGAAGGTGAAGACTGGAGGGTGAATCAGAAGAAGTAGAAGAAGGAGGAGGAGAAGGTGAAGTCTGGAGAGTGAATCAGAAGAAGTAGAAGAAGGAGAAGGAGAAGGCCAAGTCTGGAGGGTGAATCAGAAGAAGCAGAAGAAGGAGAAGGAGAAGGTGAAGCCTGGAGGGTGAATCAGAAGAAGCAGAAGAAGGAGAAGGAGAAGATGAAGTCTGGAGGGTGAATCAGAAGAAGTGGAAGAAGGAGAAGGAGAAGGTGAGCTCTGGAGGGTGAATCAGAAGAAGTAGAAGAAGGAGAAGGAGAAGGTGAAGTCTGGAGGGTGAATCAGAAGAAGCAGAAGAAGTAGAAGGAGAAGGTGAAGTCTGGAGGGTGAATCAGAAGAAGTAGAAGAAGGAGAAGGAGAAGGTGAAGTCTGGAGGGCGAAGCAGAAGAAGCAGAAGAAGGAGAAGGAGAAGGTGAAGTCAGGAGGGTGAATCATAAGAAGTAGAAGAAGGAGAAGGAGAAGGTGAGGTCTGGAGGGTGAAGCAGAAGAAGCAGAAGAAGGAGAAGGGGAAGGTGAAGTCTGGAGGTTGAATCAGAAGAAGTAGAAGAAGGAGAAGGAGAAGGTGAAGTCAGGAGGGTGAAGCAGAAGAAGCAGAAGAAGGAGAAGGAGAAGGTGAAGTCTGGAGGGTGTAGCAGAAGAAGCAGAAGAAGGAGAAGGAGAAGGTGAAGTCTGGAGGGCGAAGCAGAAGAAGCAGAAGAAGGAGAAGGAGAAGGTGAAGTCTGGAGGGTGAAGCAGAAGAAGCAGAAGAAGGAGAAGGGGAAGGGGAAGTCTGGAGGTTGAATCAGAAGAAGTAGAAGAAGGAGAAGGAGAAGGTGAAGTCAGGAGGGTGAAGCAGAAGAAGCAGAAGAAGGAGAAGGAGAAGGTGAAGTCTGGAGGGTGTAGCAGAAGAAGCAGAAGAAGGAGAAGGAGAAGGTGAAGTCTGGAGGGCGAAGCAGAAGAAGCAGAAGAAGGAGAAGGAGAAGGTGAAGTCTGGAGGGTGAAGCAGAAGAAGCAGGAGAAGGAGAAGGAGAAGCTGAAGTCTGGAGGGTGAATCAGAAGAAGTAGATGAAGGAGAAGGAGAAGGTGAAGTCAGGAGGTTGAAGCAGAAGAAGCAGAAGAAGGAGAAGGAGAAGGTGAAGTCTGGAGGGTGAAGCAGAAGAAGCAGAAGAAGGAGAAGGAGAAGGTGAAGTCTGGAGGGTGAAGCAGAAGAAGCAGAAGAAGGAGAAGGAGAAGGTGAAGTCAGGAGGGTGAATCATAAGAAGTAGAAGAAGGAGAAGGAGAAGGTGAGGTCTGGAGGGTGAATCAGAAGAAGTAGAAGAAGGAGAAGGAGAAGGTGAAGTCTGGAGGGAGAATCAGAAGAAGCAGAAGAAGTAGAAGGAGAAGGTGAAGTCAGGAGGGTGAAGCAGAAGAAGCAGAAGAAGTAGAAGGAGAAGGTGAAGTCTGGAGGGTGAAGCAGAAGAAGCAGAAGAAGGAGAAGGAGAAGGTGAAGTCTGGAGGGTGTATCAGAAGAAGCAGAAGAAGGAGAAGGAGAAGGTGAAGTCTGGAGGCTGAATCAGAAGAAGTAGAAGTAGGAGAAGGAGAAGGTGAAGTCTGGAGGGTGAATCAGAAGAAGCAGAAGAAGGAGAAGTAGAAGGTGAAGTCTGGAGGCTGAATCAGAAGAAGCAGAAGAAGGAGAAGGAGAAGGTGAAGTCTGGAGGGTGAATCAGAAGAAGCAGAAGAAGGAAAAGGAAAAGGTGAAGTCTGGAGGGTGATTCAGAAGAAGCAGAAGAAGTAGAAGGAGAAGGTGAAGTCTGGAGGGTGAATCAGAAGAAGTAGAAGAAGGAGAAGGAGAAGGTGAAGTCTGGAGGGTGAATCAGAAGAAGCAGAAGAAGGAGAAGGAGAAGGTGAAGTCAGGAGGGTGAATCAGAAGAAGCAGAAGAAGGAGAAGGAGAAGGTGAAGTCTGGAGGGTGAATCAGAAGAAGCAGAAGAAGGAGAAGGAGAAGGTGAAGACTGGAGGGTGAATCAGAAGAAGTAGAAGAAGGAGGAGGAGAAGGTGAAGTCTGGAGAGTGAATCAGAAGAAGTAGAAGAAGGAGAAGGAGAAGGCGAAGTCTGGAGGGTGAATCAGAAGTAGCAGAAGAAGGAGAAGGAGAAGGTGAAGCCTGGAGGGTGAATCAGAAGAAGCAGAAGAAGGAGAAGGAGAAGATGAAGTCTGGAGGGTGAATCAGAAGAAGCAGAAGAAGGAGAAGGAGAAGGTGAAGTCTGGAGGGTGAATCAGAAGAAGTAGAAGAAGGAGAAGGAGAAGGTGAAGTCTGGAGGGTGAATCAGAAGAAGCAGAAGAAGGAGAAGGAGAAGGTGAAGTCTGGAGGCTGAATCAGAAGAAGCAGAAGAAGGAGAAGGAGATGGTGAAGTCTAGAGGGTGAATCAGAAGAAGCAGAAGAAGGAAAAGGAAAAGGTGAAGTCTGGAGGGTGAATCAGAAGAAGCAGAAGAAGTAGAAGGAGAAGGTGAAGTCTGGAGGGTGAATCAGAAGAAGTAGAAGAAGGAGAAGGAGAAGGTGAAGTCTGGAGGGTGAATCAGAAGAAGCAGAAGAAGGAGAAGGAGAAGGTGAAGTCAGGAGGGTGAATCAGAAGAAGCAGAAGAAGGAGAAGGAGAAGGTGAAGTCTGGAGGGTGAATCAGAAGAAGCAGAAGAAGGAGAAGGTGAAGTCAGGAGGGTGAATCAGAAGAAGCAGAAGAAGGAGAAGGAGAAGGTGAAGTCAGGAGGGTGAATCAGAAGAAGTAGAAGAAGGAGAAGGAGAAGGTGAAGTCAGGAGGGTGAATCAGAAGAAGCAGAAGAAGGAGAAGGAGAAGGTGAAGTCTGGAGGGTGAATCAAAAGAATCAGAAGAAGGAGAAGGAGAAGGTGAAGTCTGGAGGGTGAATCAGAAGAAGCAGAAGAAAGAGAAGGAGAAGGTGAAGTCTGGAGGGTGAAGCAGAAGGAGCAGAAGAAGGAGAAGGAGAAGGTGAAGACTGGAGGGTGAATCAGAAGAAGTAGAAGAAGGAGAAGGTAAAGTCTGGAGGGTGAATCAGCAGAAGTAGAAGAAGGAGAAGGAGAAGGTGAAGTCTGGAGGGTGAATCAGAAGAAGCAGAAGAAGGAGAAGGAGAAGGTGAAGTCTGGAGGGTGAATCAGAAGAAGCAGAAGAAGGAAAAGGTGAAGATGAAGTCTGGAGGGTTAATCAGAAGAAGTAGAAGAAGAAGAAGGAGAAGGTGAGGTATGGAGGGTGAATCAGAAGAAGCAGAAAAAGGAGAAGGAGAAGGTGAAGTCTGGAGGGTGAATCAGAAGAAGCAGAAGAAGGAGAATGAGAAGGTGAAGTCAGGAGGGTGAATCAGGAGAAGCAGAAGAAGGAGAAGGAGAAGGTGAAGTTAGGAGGGTGAATGAGAAGAAGCAGAAGAAGGAGAAGGAGAAGGTGAAGTCAGGGTGGTGAAGCAGAAGAAGTAGAAGAAGGAGAAGGAGAAGGTGAAGTCAGGAGGGTGAAGCAGAAGAAGCAGAAGAAGGAGAAGGAGAAGGTGAAGTCTGGAGGGCGCAGCAGAAGAAGCAGAAGAAGGAGAAGGAGAAGGTGAAGTCTGGAGGGTGAAGCAGAAGAAGCAGAAGAAGGAGAAGGGGAAGGTGAAGTCTAGAGGTTGAATCAGAAGAAGTAGAAGAAGGAGCAGGAGAAGGTGAAGTCAGGAGGGTGAAGCAGAAGAAGCAGAAGAAGGAGAAGGAGAAGGTGAAGTCTGGAGGGTGTAGCAGAAGAAGCAGAAGAAGGAGAAGGAGAAGGTGAAGTCTGGAGGGCGAAGCAGAAGAAGCAGAAGAAGGAGAAGGAGAAGGTGAAGTATGGAGGGTGAAGCAGAAGAAGCAGGAGAAGGAGAAGGAGAAGCTGAAGTCTGGAGGGTGAATCAGAAGAAGTAGAAGAAGGAGAAGGAGAAGGTGAAGTCAGGACGTTGAAGCAGAAGAAGCAGAAGGAGAAGGAGAAGTTGAAGTCTGGAGGGTGAAGCAGAAGAAGCAGAAGAAGGAGAAGGAGAAGATGAAGTCTGGAGGGTGAAGCAGAAGAAGCAGAAGAAGGAGAAGGAGAAGGTGAAGTCAGGAGGGTGAATCATAAGAAGTAGAAGAAGGAGAAGGAGAAGGTGAGGTCTGGAGGGTGAATCAGAAGAAGTAGAAGAAGGAGAAGGAGAAGGTGAAGTCTGGAGGGAGAATCAGAAGAAGCAGAAGAAGTAGAAGGAGAAGGTGAAGTCAGGAGGGTGAAGCAGAAGAAGCAGAAGAAGGAGAAGGAGAAGGTGAAGTCTGGAGGGTGAAGCAGAAGAAGCAGAAGAAGGAGAAGGAGAAGGTGAAGTCTGGAGGGTGTATCAGAAGAAGCAGAAGAAGGAGAAGGAGAAGGTGAAGTCTGGAGGGTGAATCAGAAGAAGTAGAAGAAGGAGAAGGAGAAGGTGAAGTCTGGAGGGTGAATCAGAAGAAGCAGAAGAAGGAGAAGGAGAAGGTGAAGTCTGGAGGCTGAATCAGAAGAAGCAGAAGAAGGAGAAGGAGAAGGTGAAGTCTAGAGGGTGAATCAGAAGAAGCAGAAGAAGGAAAAGGAAAGGTGAAGTCTGGAGGGTGAATCAGAAGAAGCAGAAGAAGTAGAAGGAGAAGGAGATGTCTGGAGGGTGAATCAGAAGAAGTAGAAGAAGGAGAAGGAGAAGGTGAAGTCTGGAGGGTGAATCAGAAGAAGCAGAAGAAGGAGAAGGAGAAGGTGAAGTCAGGAGGGTGAATCAGAAGAAGCAGAAGAAGGAGAAGGAGAAGGTGAAGTCTGGAGGGTGAATCAGAAGAAGCAGAAGAAGGAGAAGGAGAAGGTGAAGACTGGAGGGTGAATCAGAAGAAGTAGAAGAAGGAGGAGGAGAAGGTGAAGTCTGGAGAGTGAATCAGAAGAAGTAGAAGAAGGAGAAGGAGAAGGCGAAGTCTGGAGGGTGAATCAGAAGAAGCAGAAGAAGGAGAAGGAGAAGGTGAAGCCTGGAGGGTGAATCAGAAGAAGCAGAAGAAGGAGAAGGAGAAGATGAAGTCTGGAGGGTGAATCAGAAGAAGTAGAAGAAGGAGAAGGAGAAGGTGAGGTCTGGAGGGTGAATCAGAAGAAGTAGAAGAAGGAGAAGGAGAAGGTGAAGTCTGGAGGGTGAATCAGAAGAAGCAGAAGAAGGAGAAGGAGAAGGTGAAGTCTGAAGGGTGAATCAAAAGAAGCAGAAGAAGGAGAAGGAGAAGTTGAAGTCTGGAGGGTGAATCAGAAGAAGTAGAAGAAGGAGAAGGAGAAGGTGAAGTCAGGAGGTTGAAGCAGAAGAAGCAGAAGGAGAAGGAGAAGGTGAAGTCTGGAGGGTGAAGCAGAAGAAGCAGAAGAAGGAGAAGGAGAAGGTGAAGTCTGGAGGGTGAAGCAGAAGAAGCAGAAGAAGGAGAAGGAGAAGGTGAAGTCAGGAGGGTGAATCATAAGAAGTAGAAGAAGGAGAAGGAGAAGGTGAGGTCTGGAGAGTGAATCAGAAGAAGTAGAAGAAGGAGAAGGAGAAGGTGAAGTCTGGAGGGAGAATCAGAAGAAGCAGAAGAAGTAGAAGGAGAAGGTGAAGTCAGGAGGGTGAAGCAGAAGAAGCAGAAGAAGGAGAAGGAGAAGGTGAAGTCTGGAGGGTGAAGCAGAAGAAGCAGAAGAAGGAGAAGGAGAAGGTGAAGTCTGGAGGGTGTATCAGAAGAAGCAGAAGAAGGAGAAGGAGAAGGTGAAGTCTGGAGGGTGAATCAGAAGAAGTAGAAGAAGGAGAAGGAGAAGGTGAAGTCTGGAGGGTGAATCAGAAGAAGCAGAAGAAGGAGAAGGAGAAGGTGAAGTCTGGAGGCTGAATCAGAAGAAGCAGAAGAAGGAGAAGGAGAAGGTGAAGTCTAGAGGGTGAATCAGAAGAAGCAGAAGAAGGAAAAGGAAAAGGTGAAGTCTGGAGGGTGAATCAGAAGAAGCAGAAGAAGTAGAAGGAGAAGGTGAAGTCTGGAGGGTGAATCAGAAGAAGTAGAAGAAGGAGAAGGAGAAGGTGAAGTCTGGAGGGTGAATCAGAAGAAGCAGAAGAAGGAGAAGGAGAAGGTGAAGTCAGGAGGGTGAATCAGAAGAAGCAGAAGAAGGAGAAGGAGAAGGTGAAGTCTGGAGGGTGAATCAGAAGAAGCAGAAGAAGGAGAAGGAGAAGGTGAAGACTGGAGGGTGAATCAGAAGAAGTAGAAGAAGGAGGAGGAGAAGTTGAAGTCTGGAGAGTGAATCAGAAGAAGTAGAAGAAGGAGAAGGAGAAGGCGAAGTCTGGAGGGTGAATCAGAAGAAGCAGAAGAAGGAGAAGGAGAAGGTGAAGCCTGGAGGGAGAATCAGAAGAAGCAGAAGAAGGAGAAGGAGAAGATGAAGTCTGGAGGGTGAATCAGAAGAAGTAGAAGAAGGAGAAGGAGAAGGTGAGGTCTGGAGGGTGAATCAGAAGAAGTAGAAGAAGGAGAAGGAGAAGGTGAAGTCTGGAGGGTGAATCAGAAGAAGCAGAAGAAGGAGAAGGAGAAGGTGAAGTCTGAAGGGTGAATCAAAAGAAGCAGAAGAAGGAGAAGGAGAAGTTGAAGTCTGGAGGGTGAATCAGAAGAAGCAGAAGAAGGAGAAGGAGAAGGTGAAGTCTGGAGGGTGAATCAGAAGAAGCAGAAGAAGGAGAAGGAGAAGGTGAAGTCTGGAGGGTGACTCAGAAGAAGTAGAAGAAGGAGAATGAGAAGGTGAAGTCTGGAGGGTGAATCAGAAGAAGTAGAAGAAGGAGAAGGAGAAGGTGATGTCTGGAGGGTGAATCAGAAGAAGCAGAAGAAGGAGAAGGAGAAGGTGAAGTCTGGAGGGTGAATCAGAAGAAGCTGAAGAAGGAGAAGGAGAAGATGAAGTCTGGAGGGTGAATCAGAAGAAGTAGAAGAAGGAGAAGGAGAAGGTGAAGTCTGGAGGGTGAATCAGAAGAAGCAGAAGAAGGAGAAGGAGAAGGTGAAGTCTGGAGGGTGTATCAGAAGAAGCAGAAGAAGGAGAAGGAGAAGGTGAAGTCTGGAGGGTGAATCAGAAGAAGTAGAAGAAGGAGAAGGAGAAGGTGAAGTCTGGAGGGTGAATCAGAAGAAGCAGAAGAAGGAGAAGGAGAAGGTGAAGTCTGGAGGCTGAATCAGAAGAAGCAGAAGAAGGAGAAGGAGAAGGTGAAGTCTAGAGGGTGAATCAGAAGAAGCAGAAGAAGGAAAAGGAAAAGGTGAAGTCTGGAGGGTGAATCTGAAGAAGCAGAAGAAGTAGAAGGAGAAGGTGAAGTCTGGAGGGTGAATCAGAAGAAGTAGAAGAAGGAGAAGGAGAAGGTGAAGTCTGGAGGGTGAATCAGAAGAAGCAGAAGAAGGAGAAGGATAAGGTGAAGTCAGGAGGGTGAATCAGAAGAACAGAAGAAGGAGAAGGAGAAGGTGAAGTCTGGAGGGTGAATCAGAAGAAGCAGAAGAAGGAGAAGGAGAAGGTGAAGACTGGAGGGTGAATCAGAAGAAGTAGAAGAAGGAGGAGGAGAAGGTGAAGTCTGGAGAGTGAATCAGAAGAAGTAGAAGAAGGAGAAGGAGAAGGCGAAGTCTGGAGGGTGAATCAGAAGAAGCAGAAGAAGGAGAAGGAGAAGGTGAAGCCTGGAGGGTGAATCAGAAGAAGCAGAAGAAGGAGAAGGAGAAGATGAAGTCTGGAGGGTGAATCAGAAGAAGTAGAAGAAGGGGAAGGAGAAGGTGAGGTCTGGAGGGTGAATCAGAAGAAGTAGAAGAAGGAGAAGGAGAAGGTGAAGTCTGGAGGGTGAATCAGAAGAAGCAGAAGAAGGAGAAGAAGAAGGTGAAGTCTGAAGGGTGAATCAAAAGAAGCAGAAGAAGGAGAAGGAGAAGTTGAAGTCTGGAGGGTGAATCAGAAGAAGTAGAAGAAGGAGAAGGAGAAGGTGAAGTCAGGAGGTTGAAGCAGAAGAAGCAGAGGAGAAGGAGAAGGTGAGGTCTGGAGGGTGAATCAGAAGAAGTAGAAGAAGGAGAAGGAGAAGGTGAAGTCTGGAGGGAGAATCAGAAGAAGCAGAAGAAGTAGAAGGAGAAGGTGAAGTCAGGAGGGTGAAGCAGAAGAAGCAGAAGAAGGAGAAGGAGAAGGTGAAGTCTGGAGGGTGAAGCAGAAGAAGCAGAAGAAGGAGAAGGAGAAGGTGAAGTCTGGAGGGTGTATCAGAAGAAGCAGAAGAAGGAGAAGGAGAAGGTGAAGTCTGGAGGGTGAATCAGAAGAAGTAGAAGAAGGAGAAGGAGAAGGTGAAGTCTGGAGGGTGAATCAGAAGAAGCAGAAGAAGGAGAAGGAGAAGGTGAAGTCTGGAGGCTGAATCAGAAGAAGCAGAAGAAGGAGAAGGAGAAGGTGAAGTCTAGAGGGTGAATCAGAAGAAGCAGAAGAAGGAAAAGGAAAAGGTGAAGTCTGGAGGGTGAATTAGAAGAAGCAGAAGAAGTAGAAGGAGAAGGTGAAGTCTGGAGGGTGAATCAGAAGAAGTAGAAGAAGGAGAAGGAGAAGGTGAAGTCTGGAGGGTGAATCAGAAGAAGCAGAAGGAGGAGAAGGAGAAGGTGAAGTCAGGAGGGTGAATCAGAAGAAGCAGAAGAAGGAGAAGGAGAAGGTGAAGTCTGGAGGGTGAATCAGAAGAAGCAGAAGAAGGAGAAGGAGAAGGTGAAGACTGGAGGGTGAATCAGAAGAAGTAGAAGAAGGAGGAGGAGAAGGTGAAGTCTGGAGAGTGAATCAGAAGAAGTAGAAGAAGGAGAAGGAAAAGGCGAAGTCTGGAGGGTGAATCAGAAGAAGCAGAAGAAGGAGAAGGAGAAGGTGAAGCCTGGAGGGTGAATCAGAAGAAGCAGAAGAAGGAGAAGGAGAAGATGAAGTCTGGAGGGTGAATCAGAAGAAGTAGAAGGAGAAGGAGAAGGTGAGGTCTGGAGGGTGAATCAGAAGAAGTAGAAGAAGGAGAAGGAGAAGGTGAAGTCTGGAGGGTGAATCAGAAGAAGCAGAAGAAGGAGAAGGAGAAGGTGAAGTCTGAAGGGTGAATCAAAAGAAGCAGAAGAAGGAGAAGGAGAAGTTGAAGTCTGGAGGGTGAATCAGAAGAAGCAGAAGAAGGAGAAGGAGAAGGTGAAGTCTGGAGGGTGAATCAGAAGAAGTAGAAGAAGGAGAAGGAGAAGGTGAAGTCTGGAGGGTGAATCAGAAGAAGTAGAAGAAGGAGAAGGAGAAGGTGATGTCTGGAGGGTGAATCAGAAGAAGCAGAAGAAGGAGAAGGAGAAGGTGAAGTCTGGAGGGTGAATCAGAAGAAGCTGAAGAAGGAGAAGGAGAAGATGAAGTCTGGAGGGTGAATCAGAAGAAGTAGAAGAAGGAGAAGGAGAAGGTGAAGTCTGGAGGGTGAATCAGAAGAAGCAGAAGAAGGAGAAGGAGAAGGTGAAGTCTGGTGGATGAATCAGAAGAAGCAGAAGAAGGAGAAGGAGAAGGTGAAGTCTGGAGGGTGAATCAGAAGAAGCAGAATAAGGAGAAGGAGAAGGTGAAGTCTGGAGGGTGAATCAGAAGAAGCAGAAGAAGGAGAAGGAGAAGGTGAAGTCTGGAGGGTGAATCAGAAGAAGTAGAAGAAGGAGAAGGAGAGGGTGAAGTCTGGAGGGTGAAGCAGAAGAATTAGAAGAAGGAGAAGGAGAAGGTGAAGTCTGGAGGGTGAATCAGAAGAAGTAGAAGAAGGAGAAGGAGAAGGTGACGTCAGGAGGGTGAATCAGAAGAATCAGAAGAAGGAGAAGGAGAAGGTGAAGTCTGGAGGGTGAATCAGAAGAAGCAGAAGAAAGAGAAGGAGAAGGTGAAGTCTGGAGGGTGAAGCAGAAGAAGCAGAAGAAGGAAAAGGAGAAGGTGAAGACTGGAGGGTGAATCAGAAGAAGTAGAAGAAGGAGAAGGAGATGGTGAAGTCTGGAGGGTGAATCAGAAGAAGCAGAAGAAGGAGAAGGAGAAGGTGAAGTCTGGAGGGCGCAGCAGAAGAAGCAGAAGAAGGAGAAGGAGAAGGTGAAGTCTCGAGGGTGAAGCAGAAGAAGCAGAAGAAGGAGAAGGGGAAGGTGAAGTCTGGAGGTTGAATCAGAAGAAGTAGATGAAGGAGAAGGAGAAGGTGAAGTCAGGAGGGTGAAGCAGAAGAAGCAGAAGAAGGAGAAGGAGAAGGTGAAGTCTGGTGGATGAATCAGAAGAAGCAGAAGAAGGAGAAGGAGAAGGTGATGTCTGGAGGGTGAATCAGAAGAAGCAGAATAAGGAGAAGGAGAAGGTGAAGTCTGGAGGGTGAATCAGAAGAAGCAGAAGAAGGAGAAGGAGAAGGTGAAGTCTGGAGGGTGAATCAGAAGAAGTAGAAGAAGGAGAAGGAGAGGGTGAAGTCTGGAGGGTGAAGCAGAAGAATTAGAAGAAGGAGAAGGAGAAGGTGAAGTCTGGAGGGTGAATCAGAAGAAGTAGAAGAAGGAGAAGGAGAAGGTGACGTCAGGAGGGTGAATCAGAAGAATCAGAAGAAGGAGAAGGAGAAGGTGAAGTCTGGAGGGTGAATCAGAAGAAGCAGAAGAAAGAGAAGGAGAAGGTGAAGTCTGGAGGGTGAAGCAGAAGAAGCAGAAGAAGGAAAAGGAGAAGGTGAAGACTGGAGGGTGAATCAGAAGAAGTTGAAGAAGGAGAAGGAGATGGTGAAGTCTGGAGGGTGAATCAGAAGAAGCAGAAGAAGGAGAAGGAGAAGGTGAAGTCTGGAGGGCGCAGCAGAAGAAGCAGAAGAAGGAGAAGGAGAAGGTGAAGTCTCGAGGGTGAAGCAGAAGAAGCAGAAGAAGGAGAAGGGGAAGGTGAAGTCTGGAGATTGAATCAGAAGAAGTAGATGAAGGAGAAGGAGAAGGTGAAGTCAGGAGGGTGAAGCAGAAGAAGCATAAGAAGGAGAAGGAGAAGGTGAAGTCTGGAGGGTGTAGCAGAAGAAGCAGAAGAAGGAGAAGGAGAAGGTGAAGTCTGGAGGGCGAAGCAGAAGAAGCAGAAGAAGGAGAAGGAGAAGGTGAAGTCTGGAGGGTGAAGCAGAAGAAGCAGGAGAAGGAGAAGGAGAAGCTGAAGTCTGGAGGGTGAATCAGAAGAAGTAGAAGAAGGAGAAGGAGAAGGTGAAGTCAGGAGGTTGAAGCAGAAGAAGCAGAAGAAGGAGAAGGAGAAGGTGAAGTCTGGAGGGTGAAGCAGAAGAAGCAGAAGAAGGAGAAGGAGAAGGTGAAGTCTGGAGGGTGAAGCAGAAGAAGCAGAAGGAGGAGAAGGAGAAGGTGAAGTCAGGAGGGTGAATCATAAGAAGTAGAAGAAGGAGAAGGAGAAGGTGAGGTCTGGAGGGTGAATCAGAAGAAGTACAAGAAGGAGAAGGAGAAGGTGAAGTCTGGAGGGAGAATCAGAAGAAGCAGAAGAAGTAGAAGGAGAAGGTGAAGTCAGGAGGGTGAAGCAGAAGAAGCAGAAGAAGGAGAAGGAGAAGGTGAAGTCTGGAGGGTGAAGCAGAAGAAGCAGAAGAAGGAGAAGGAGAAGGTGAAGTCTGGAGGGTGTATCAGAAGAAGCAGAAGAAGGAGAAGGAGAAGGTGAAGTCTGGAGGGTGAATCAGAAGAAGTAGAAGAAGGAGAAGGAGAAGGTGAAGTCTGGAGGGTGAATCAGAAGAAGCAGAAAAAGGAGAAGGAGAAGGTGAAGTCTGGAGGCTGAATCAGAAGAAGCAGAAGAAGGAGAAGGAGAAGGTGAAGTCTAGAGGGTGAATCAGAAGAAGCAGAAGAAGGAAAAGGAAAAGGTGAAGTCTGGAGGGTGAATCAGAAGAAGCAGAAGAAGTAGAAGGTGAAGGTGAAGTCTGGAGGGTGAATCAGAAGAAGTAGAAGAAGGAGAAGGAGAAGGTGAAGTCTGGAGGGTGAATCAGAAGAAGCAGAAGAAGGAGAAGGAGAAGGTTAAGTCAGGAGGGTGAATCAGAAGAAGCAGAAGAAGGAGAAGGAGAAGGTGAAGTCTGGAGGGTGAATCAGAAGAAGGAGAAGGAGAAGGTGAAGTCAGGAGGGTGAATCAGAAGAAGCAGAAGAAGGAGAAGGAGAAGGTGAAGTCAGGAGGGTGAATCAGAAGAAGTAGAAGAAGGAGAAGGAGAAGGTGAAGTCAGGAGGGTGAATCAGAAGAAGCAGAAGAAGGAGAAGGAGAAGGTGAAGTCTGGAGGGAGAATCAAAAGAATCAGAAGAAGGAGAAGGAGAAGGTGAGGTCTGGAGGGTGAATCAGAAGAAGCAGAAGAAAGAGAAGGAGAAGGTGAAGTCTGGAGGGTGAAGCAGAAGGAGCAGAAGAAGGAGAAGGAGAAGGTGAAGACTGGAGGGTGAATCAGAAGAAGTAGAAGAAGGAGAAGGAGAAGGAAAAGTCTGGAGGGTGAATCAGCAGAAGTAGAAGAAGGAGAAGGAGAAGGTGAAGTCTGGAGGGTGAATCAGAAGAAGCAGAAGAAGGAGAAGGAAAAGGTGAAGTCTGGAGGGTGAATCAGAAGAAGCAGAAGAAGGAAAAGGTGAAGATGAAGTCTGGAGGGTTAATCAGAAGAAGTAGAAGAAGGAGAAGGAGAAGGTGAGGTATGGAGGGTGAATCAGAAGAAGCAGAAGAAGGAGAAGGAGAAGGTGAAGTCTGGAGGGTGAATCAGAAGAAGCAGAAGAAGGAGAAGGAGAAGGTGAAGTCAGGAGGGTGAATCAGAAGAAGCAGAAGAAGGAGAAGGAGAAGGTGAAGTTAGGAGGGTGAATCAGAAGAAGCAGAAGAAGGAGAAGGAGAAGGTGAAGTCAGGGGGGTGAAGCAGAAGAAGCAGAAGAAGGAGAAGGAGAAGGTGAAGTCTGGAGGGTGAAGCAGAAGAAGCAGAAGAAGGAGAAGGGGAAGGTGAAGTCTGGAGGTTGAATCAGAAGAAGTAGAAGAAGGAGAAGGAGAAGGTGAAGTCAGGAGGGTGAAGCAGAAGAAGCAGAAGAAGGAGAAGGAGAAGGTGAAGTCTGGAGGGTGTAGCAGAAGAAGCAGAAGAAGGAGAAGGAGAAGGTGAAGTCTGGAGGGCGAAGCAGAAGAAGCAGAAGAAGGAGAAGGAGAAGGTGAAGTCTGGAGGGTGAAGCAGAAGAAGCAGGAGAAGGAGAAGGAGAAGCTGAAGTCTGGAGGGTGAATCAGAAGAAGTAGAAGAAGGAGAAGGTGAAGTCAGGAGGTTGAAGCAGAAGAAGCAGAAGAAGGAGAAGGAGATGGTGAAGTCTGGAGGGTGAAGCAGAAGAAGCAGAAGAAGGAGAAGGAGAAGGTGAAGTCTGGAGGGTGAAGCAGAAGAAGCAGAAGAAGGAGAAGGAGAAGGTGAAGTCAGGAGGGTGAATCATAAGAAGTAGAAGAAGGAGAAGGAGAAGGTGAGGTCTGGAGGGTGAATCAGAAGAAGTAGAAGAAGGAGAAGGAGAAGGTGAAGTCTGGAGGGAGAATCAGTAGAAGCAGAAGAAGTAGAAGGAGAAGGTGAAGTCAGGAGGGTGAAGCAGAAGAAGCAGAAGAAGGAGAAGGAGAAGGTGAAGTCTGGAGGGTGAAGCAGAAGAAGCAGAAGAAGGAGAAGGAGAAGGTGAAGTCTGGAGGGTGTATCAGAAGAAGCAGAAGAGGGAAAGGAGAAGGTGAAGTCTGGAGGGTGAATCAGAAGAAGTAGAAGAAGGAGAAGGAGAAGGTGAAGTCTGGAGGGTGAATCAGAAGAAGCAGAAGAAGGAGAAGGAGAAGGTGAAGTCTGGAGGCTCAATCAGAAGAAGCAGAAGAAGGAGAAGGAGAAGGTGAAGTCTGGAGGGTGAATCAGAAGAAGCAGAAGAAGGAAAAGGAAAAGGTGAAGTCTGGAGGGTGA
>NW_028226242.1:0-57791 GCF_052327205.1 Somniosus microcephalus | reverse complement strand
AAGGCGACGCTGGGAGGGCGAAGAGGAAGGAGGAGCAGCAGGAGGAGAGGGAGAAGGTGACGCCGGGAGGGCGAGGAGGAAGGAGGAGCAGGAGGAGAGGGAGAAGGTGACGCCCGGAGGGCGAGGAGGAATGTGTAGCAGCAGGAGGAGAGGGGAGAAGGTGACTTCCGGAGGGCGAGGAGGAAGGAGGAGCAGCAGGAGGAGAGGGGAGAAGGTGACGCCAGGAGGGCGAGGAGGAAGGAGGAGCAGCAGGAGGAGAGGGGAGAAGGTGACTTCCGGAGGGCGAGGAGGAAGGAGGAGCAGCAGGAGGAGAGGGGAGAAGGTGACGCTGGGAGGGCGAGGAGGAAGGAGGAGCAGCAGGAGTAGAGGGAGAAGGTGACGCCAGGAGGGCGAGGAGGAAGGAGGAGCAGCAGGAGGAGAGGGAGAAGGTGACGCCGGGTGGGCGAGGAGGAAGGAGGAGCAGCAGGAGGAGAGCGGAGAAGGTGACGCCAGGCGGGCGAGGAGGAAGGAGGAGCAGCAGGAGCAGGGGGGAGAAGGAGGAGTTGGGAGGGCAAGGAGGAAGGAGGAGCAGCAGGAGGAGAGGGGAGAAGCTGATGCCGGGAGGGCGATGAGGAAGGAGGAGCAGCAGGAGGAGAGGGAGAAGGTGACGCCGGGAGGGCGAGGAGGAAGGAGGAGCAGCACGAGGAGAGGGGAGAAGGTGAAGCCGGGAGGGCGAGGAGGAAGGAGAAGCAGAAGGAGGAGAGGGGAGAAGGTGTCGCCGGGAGGGCGAGGAGGAATGAGGAGCAGCAGGAGGAGAAGGGAGAAGATGACGCCGGGAGGGCGATGAGTAAGGAGGAGCAGCAGGAGGAGAGGGAGAAGGTGACGCTGGGAGGGCGAGGAGGAAGGAGGAGCAGCAGAGGAGTGGGAGAAGGTGACACCGGGAGGGCGAGGAGGAAGAAGGAGCAGCAGGAGGAGAGGGGAGAAAGTTACGCCGCGTGGGCGAGGAGGAAGGAGGAGCAGCAGGAGGAGAGGGGAGAAGGTGACGCCGGGAGGGCGAGGAGGAAGGCGTAGCAGCAGGAGGAGAGGGGAGAAGGTGACGCCAGGAGGGCGAGGAGGTAGGCGGAGGAGCAGGATGAGAGGGGAGAAGGTGACGCCGGGAGGGCGAGGAGGAACGAGGAGCAGCAGGAGGAGAGGGGAGAAGGTGACGCCGGGAAGGCGAGGAGGATCAGCAGGAGGAGAGGGGAGAAGGTGACACCGGGAGGGCGAGGAGGAAGGAGTAGCAGCAGGAGGAGAGGGAGAAGGTGAAGCCCGGAGGGCGAGGAGGAAGGAGGAGCAGCAGGAGGAGAGGGGAGAAGGTGATGCCGGGAGGGCGAGGAGGAAGGAGGAGCAGCAGGAGGAGAGGGGAGAAGGTGACGCCGGGAGGGCGAGGAGGAAGGAGGAGCATCAGGAGGAGAGGGGAGAAGGTGAAGCCGGGAGGGCGAAGAGGAAGGAGGAGCAGCAGGAGGAGAGGGGAGAAGGCGACGCTGGGAGGGCGAAGAGGAAGGAGGAGCAGCAGGAGGAGAGGGAGAAGGTGACGCCGGGAGGGCGAGGAGGAAGGAGGAGCAGCAGGAGGAGAGGGGAGAAGGTGACTTCCGGAGGGCGAGGAGGAATGAGTAGCAGCAGGAGGAGAGGGGAGAAGGTGACGCCCGGAGGGCGAGGAGGAATGAGTAGCAGCAGGAGGATAGGGGAGAAGGTGATTTCCGGAGGGCGAGGAGGAAGGAGGAGCAGCAGGAGGAGAGGGGAGAAGGTGACGCCAGGAGGGCGAGGAGGAAGGAGGAGCAGCAGGAGGAGAGGGGAGGAGGTGACTTCCGGAGGGCGAGGAGGAAGGAGGAGCAGCAGGAGGAGAGGGGAGAAGGTGACGCCAGGAGGGCGAGGAGGAAGGAGGAGCAGCAGGAGCCGGGGGGAGAAGGAGGAGTTGGGAGGCCGAGGAGGAAGGAGGAGCAGCAGGAGGAGAGGGGAGAAGCTGATGCCGGGAGGGTGATGAGGAAGGAGGAGCAGCAGGAGGAGAGGGAGAAGGTGACGCCGGGAGGGCGAGGAGGAAGGAGGAGCAGCACGAGGAGAGGGGAGAAGGTGAAGCCGGGAGGGCGAGGAGGAAGGAGAAGCAGAAGGAGGAGAGGGGAGAAGGTGTCGCCGGGAGGGCGAGGAGGAATGAGGAGCAGCAGGTGCAGAGGGGAGAAGGTGATGACGGGAGGGCGAGGAGAAAGGAGGAGCAGCAGGAGGAGGGGGTAGAATGAGGAGCAGCAGGAGGAATGGGGAGAAGGTGACGCTGGGAGGGTGAGGAAGAAGGAGGAGCCGCACGAGGAGAGGGGAAGAGGTGTCACCGGGAGGGCGAGGAGGTAGGAGCAGCAGCAGGAGGAGAGGGGAGAAGGTGACGTCGGGAGGTCGAGTAGGTAGGAGGAGCAGCAGGAGGAGAGGGGAGAAGGTGACACCGGGAGGGTGAGGAGGAAGGAGGAGCAGCAGGAGGAGAGGGAGAAGGTGACGCCCGGAGGGCGAGGAGGAAGGAGGAGCAGCAGGAGGAGAGGGGAGAAGGTGACGCCGGGAGGGCGAGGAGGAAGGAGGAGCAGCAGGAGGAGAGGGGAGAAGGTGACGACTGGAGGGCGAGGAGGAAGGAGGAGCAGCAGGAGGAGAGGGGAGAAGGTGACAACTGGAGGGCGAAGAGGAAGGAGGAGGAGCAGGAGGAGAGGGGAGAAGGTGACGTTGGGAGGGCGACGAGGAAGGAGGAGCAGCAGGAGGTAGGGAGAAGGTGACGCCGGGAGGGCGAGGAAGAAGGAGGAGCAGGAGGAGAGAGGAGAAGGTGACGCCGGGAGGGCGAGGAGGAAGGCGGAGCAGCAGGAGGAGAGGGGAGAAGGTGGCTCTGGGAGGGCGAGGAGGAAAGAGGAGCAGCAGGAGGAGAGGGGAGAAGGTGACGCCGGGAGGGCAAGGAGGAAGGAGTAGCAGCAGGAGGAGACGGGAGAAGTTGACGCGCGGAGGGCGAGGAGGAAGGAGGAGCAACAGGAGGAGAGGGGAGAAGGTGACGCAGAGAGGGCGAGGAGAAAGGAGGAGCTGCAGGAGGAGAGTGAGAAGTTGACGCGCTAAGGACGAGGAGGAAGGAGGCACAGCAGAAGGAGAGGGGAGAAGGTGACTTCCGGAGGTCAAGGAGGAAGGAGGAGCAGCAGGACGAGAGGGGAGAAGGTGACGCCGGGAGGGCGATGAGGAAGGAGGAGCAGCAGGAGGAGAGGGAGAAGGTGACGCCGGGAGGGCGAGGAGGAAGGAGGAGCAGCACGAGGAGAGGGGAGAAGGTGAAGCCGGGAGGGCGAGGAGGAAGGAGAAGCAGAAGGAGGAGAGGGGAGAAGGTGACGCCGGGAGGGCGAGGAGGAAGAAGGAGCAGCAGGAGGAGAGGGGAGAAGGTGAAGCCGGGAGGGCGAAGAGGATGGAGGAGCAGCAGGAGGAGAGGGGAGAATGAGGAGCAGCAGGAGGAGTGGGGAGAAGGTGAAGCCTGGAGGGCGAGGAAGAAGTAGGAGCCGCACGAGGAGCGGGGAGAAGGTGACGCCGGGAGGGCGAGGAGGAAGGCGGAGCAGCAGTAGGAGAGGGGAGAAGGTGACACCGGGAGGGCGAGGAGGAAGGAGGAGCAGCAGGAGGAGAGGCGAGAAGGTGACGCCGGGAGGGCGAGGAGGAGCAGCAGGAGGAGAGGCGAGAAGGTGACACCGGGAGGGCGAGGAGGAAGTAGCAGCAGCAGGAGGAGAGGGAGAAGGTGAAGCCCGGAGGGCGAGGAGGAAGGAGGAGCAGCAGGAGGAGAGGGGAGAAGGTGATGCCGGGAGGGCGAGGAGGAAGGAGGAGCAGCAGGAGGAGAGGGGAGAAGGTGACGCCGGGAGGGCGAGGAGGAAGGAGGAGCAGCAGGAGGAGAGGGGAGAAGGTGAAGCCGGGAGGGCGAAGAGGAAGGAGGAGCAGCAGGAGGAGAGGGGAGAAGGCAACGCTGGGAGGGCGAGGAGGAAGGGGGAGCAGCAGGAGGAGAGGGAAGAAGGTGAAGCCGGGAGGGTGAAGAGGAAGGAGGAGTAGCAGGAGGAGAGGGAGAAGGTGACGCCCGGAGGGCGAGGAGGAATGAGTAGCAGCAGGAGGAGAGGGGAGTAGGTGACTTCCGGAGGGCGAGGAGGAAGGAGGAGCAGCAGGAGGAGAGGGGAGAAGGTGACGCTGGGAGGGCGAGGAGGAAGG
The DNA here is from genome assembly GCF_052327205.1 of Somniosus microcephalus. NCBI lineage: Eukaryota > Metazoa > Chordata > Chondrichthyes > Squaliformes > Somniosidae > Somniosus > Somniosus microcephalus. Next base: position 53,585 of record NW_028226242.1, on the reverse strand, counting down.
AGGAGCAGCAGGAGGAGAGGGGAGAAGGTGATGCTGGGAGGGCGAGGAGGAAGGTGGAGCAGCAGGAGGAGAGGGGAGAAGGTGACGCCGGGAGCGCGAGGAGGAAGGAGCAGCAGCAGGAGGAGAGGGAGAAGGTGACGCCGGGTGGGTGAGGAGGAAGGAGGAGCAGCTGGAGGAGTGGGAGAAGGTGACGCCCGGAGGGCGAGGAGGAATGAGGAGCAGCAGGAGGAGAGGGGAAAAGGTGACTTCCAGAGGGCGAGGAGGAAGGAGGAGCAGCAGGAGGAGAGGGAAGAAGGTGACTCCAGGAGGTCGAGAAGGAAGGAGGAGCAGCAGGAGGAGAAGGGAGGAGGTGACGCTGGGAGGGCGAGGAGGAGCAGCAGGAGGAGAGGGGAGAAGGTGACACCGGGAGGGTGAGGAGGAAGGAGTAGCAGCAGGAGGAGAGGGAGAAGGTGAAGCCCGGAGGGCGAGGAGGAAGGAGGAGCAGCAGAAGGAGAGGGGAGAAGGTGATGCCGGGAGGGCGAGGAGGAAGGAGGAGCAGCAGGAGGAGAGGGGAGAAGGTGACGCCGGGAGGGCGAGGAGGAAGGAGGAGCATCATGAGGAGAGGGGAGAAGGTGAAGCCGGGAGGGCGAAGAGGAAGGAGGAGCAGCAGGAGGAGAGGGGAGAAGGCGACGCTGGGAGGGCGAAGAGGAAGGAGGAGCAGCAGGAGGAGAGGGAGAAGGTGACGCCGGGAGGGCGAGGAGGAAGGAGGAGCAGGAGGAGAGGGAGAAGGTGACGCCCGGAGGGCGAGGAGGAATGTGTAGCAGCAGGAGGAGAGGGTAGAAGGTGACTTCCGGAGGGCGAGGAGGAAGGAGGAGCAGCAGGAGGAGAGGGGAGAAGGTGACGCCAGGAGGGCGAGGAGGAAGGAGGAGCAGCAGGAGGAGAGGGGAGAAGGTGACTTCCGGAGGGCGAGGAGGAAGGAGGAGCAGCAGGAGGAGAGGGGAGAAGGTGACGCTGGGAGGGCGAGGAGGAAGGAGGAGCAGCAGGAGGAGAGGGAGAAGGTGACGCCAGGAGGGCGAGGAGGAAGGAGGAGCAGCAGGAGGAGAGGGAGAAGGTGACGCCGGGTGGGCGAGGAGGAAGGAGGAGCAGCAGGAGGAGAGCGGAGAAGGTGACGCCAGGCGGGCGAGGAGGAAGGAGGAGCAGCAGGAGCAGGGGGGAGAAGGAGGAGTTGGGAGGGCAAGGAGGAAGGAGGAGCAGCAGGAGGAGAGGGGAGAAGCTGATGCCGGGAGGGCGATGAGGAAGGAGGAGCAGCAGGAGGAGAGGGAGAAGGTGACGCCGGGAGGGCGAGGAGGAAGGAGGAGCAGCACGAGGAGAGGGGAGAAGGTGAAGCCGGGAGGGCGAGGAGGAAGGAGAAGCAGAAGGAGGAGAGGGGAGAAGGTGTCGCCGGGAGGGCGAGGAGGAATGAGGAGCAGCAGGTGCAGAGGGGAGAAGGTGATGACGGGAGGGCGAGGAGAAAGGAGGAGCAGCAGGAGGAGGGGGGTAGAATGAGGAGCAGCAGGAGGAATGGGGAGAAGGTGACGCTGGGAGGGTGAGGAAGAAGGAGGAGCCGCACGAGGAGAGGGGAGAAGGTGTCACCGGGAGGGCGAGGAGGTAGGAGCAGCAGCAGGAGGAGAGGGGAGAAGGTGACGTCGGGAGGTCGAGGAGGTAGGAGGAGCAGCAGGAGGAGAGGGGAGAAGGTGACACCGGGAGGGTGAGGAGGAAGGAGGAGCAGCAGGAGGAGAGGGAGAGGAAGGTGACGCCCGGAGGGCGAGGAGGAAGGAGGAGCAGCAGGAGGAGAGGGGAGAAGGTGACGCCGGGAGGGCGAGGAGGAAGGAGGAGCAGCAGGAGGAGAGGGGAGAAGGTGACAACTGGAGGGCGAGGAGGAAGGAGGAGCAGCAGGAGGAGAGGGGAGAAGGTGAAGCCGGGAGGGCGAAGAGGAAGGAGGAGGAGCAGGAGGAGAGGGGAGAAGGTGACATTGGGAGGGCGACGAGGAAGGAGGAGCAGCAGGAGGTAGGGAGAAGGTGACGCCGGGAGGGCGAGGAAGAAGGAGGAGCAGGAGGAGAGGGAGAAGGTGACGCCCGGAGGGCGAGGAGGAAGGAGTTGCAGCAGGAGGAGAGGGGAGAAGGTGAAGCTGGGAGGGCGAGGAGGAAGGAGGAGCAGCAGGAGGAGAGGGAGAAGGTGTCTTCCGGAGGGCGAGGAGGACGGAGGAGCAGCAGGAGGAGAGAGGAGAAGGTGACGCCGGGAGGGCGAGGAGGAAGGCGGAGCAGCGGGAGGAGAGTGGATAAGGTGACGCCGGGAGGGCGAGGAGGAAGGAGGAGCAGCAGGAGGAGAGGGGAGAAGGTGACGCCCGGAGGGGGAGGAGGAAGGAGGAGCAGCAGGAGGAGAGGGGAGAAGGTGACTTCCGGAGGTCGGGGAGGAAGGAGGAGCAGCAGGAGGAGAAGGGACGAGGTTACGCCGGCAGGGCGAGGAGGTAGGAGGAGCAGCAGGAGGAGAGTGGAGAAGGTGATGCCAGGTGGTCGAGGAGGAAGGAGGAGCAGCAGGAGGAGAAGGGAGAAGATGACGCCGGGAGGGCGATGAGTAAGGAGGAGCAGCAGGAGGAGAGTGGAGAAGGTGATGCCAGGAGGTCGAGGAGGAAGGAGGAGCAGCAGGAGGAGAAGGGAGAAGATGACGCCGGGAGGGCGATGAGTAAGGAGGAGCAGCAGGAGGAGAGGGAGAAGGTGACGCTGGGAGGGCGAGGAGGAAGGAGGAGCAGCAGGAGGAGTGGGAGAAGGTGACACCGGGAGGGCGAGGAGGAAGAAGGAGCAGCAGGAGGAGAGGGGAGAAAGTTACGCCGCGTGGGCGAGGAGGAAGGAGGAGCAGCAGGAGGAGAGGGGAGAAGGTGACGCCGGGAGGGCGAGGAGGAAGGCGTAGCAGCAGGAGGAGAGGGGAGAAGGTGACGCCAGGAGGGCGAGGAGGTAGGCGGAGGAGCAGGATGAGAGGGGAGAAGGTGACGCCGGGAGGGCGAGGAGGAAGGAGGAGCAGCAGGAGGAGAGGGGAGAAGGTGACGCCGGGAAGGCGAGGAGGATCAGCAGGAGGAGAGGGGAGAAGGTGACACCGGGAGGGCGAGGAGGAAGGAGTAGCAGCAGGAGGAGAGGGAGAAGGTGAAGCCCGGAGGGCGAGGAGGAAGGAGGAGCAGCAGGAGGAGAGGGGAGAAGGTGATGCCGGGAGGGCGAGGAGGAAGGAGGAGCAGCAGGAGGAGAGGGGAGAAGGTGACGCCGGGAGGGCGAGGAGGAAGGAGGAGCATCAGGAGGAGAGGGGAGAAGGTGAAGCCGGGAGGGCGAAGAGGAAGGAGGAGCAGCAGGAGGAGAGGGGAGAAGGCGACGCTGGGAGGGCGAAGAGGAACGAGGAGCAGCAGGAGGAGAGGGGAGAAGGCAACGCTGGGAGGGCGAGGAGGAAGGGGGAGCAGCAGGAGGAGAGGGAAGAAGGTGAAGCCGGGAGGGTGAAGAGGAAGGAGGAGTAGCAGGAGGAGAGGGAGAAGGTGACGCCCGGAGGGCGAGGAGGAATGAGTAGCAGCAGGAGGAGAGGGGAGTAGGTGACTTCCGGAGGGCGAGGAGGAAGGAGGAGCAGCAGGAGGAGAGGGGAGAAGGTGACGCTGGGAGGGCGAGGAGGAAGGAGGAGCAGCAGGAGGAGAGGGGAGAAGGTGATGCTGGGAGGGCGAGGAGGAAGGTGGAGCAGCAGGAGGAGAGGGGAGAAGGTGACGCCGGGAGCGCGAGGAGGAAGGAGCAGCAGCAGGAGGAGAGGGAGAAGGTGACGCCGGGTGGGTGAGGAGGAAGGAGGAGCAGCTGGAGGAGTGGGAGAAGGTGACGCCCGGAGGGCGAGGAGGAATGAGGAGCAGCAGGAGGAGAGGGGAGAAAAGGTGACTTCCAGAGGGCGAGGAGGAAGGAGGAGCAGCAGGAGGAGAGGGAAGAAGGTGACTCCAGGAGGTCGAGAAGGAAGGAGGAGCAGCAGGAGGAGAAGGGAGGAGGTGACGCTGGGAGGGCGAGGAGTAGCAGCAGGAGGAGAGGGAGAAGGTGAAGCCCGGAGGGCGAGGAGGAAGGAGGAGCAGCAGAAGGAGAGGGGAGAAGGTGATGCCGGGAGGGCGAGGAGGAAGGAGGAGCAGCAGGAGGAGAGGGGAGAAGGTGACGCCGGGGAGGGCGAGGAGGAAGGAGGAGCATCATGAGGAGAGGGGAGAAGGTGAAGCCGGGAGGGCGAAGAGGAAGGAGGAGCAGCAGGAGGAGAGGGGAGAAGGCGACGCTGGGAGGGCGAAGAGGAAGGAGGAGCAGCAGGAGGAGAGGGAGAAGGTGACGCCGGGAGGGCGAGGAGGAAGGAGGAGCAGGAGGAGAGGGAGAAGGTGACGCCCGGAGGGCGAGGAGGAATGTGTAGCAGCAGGAGGAGAGGGGAGAAGGTGACTTCCGGAGGGCGAGGAGGAAGGAGGAGCAGCAGGAGGAGAGGGGAGAAGGTGACGCCAGGAGGGCGAGGAGGAAGGAGGAGCAGCAGGAGGAGAGGGGAGAAGGTGACTTCCGGAGGGCGAGGAGGAAGGAGGAGCAGCAGGAGGAGAGGGGAGAAGGTGACGCTGGGAGGGCGAGGAGGAAGGAGGAGCAGCAGGAGGAGAGGGAGAAGGTGACGCCAGGAGGGCGAGGAGGAAGGAGGAGCAGCAGGAGGAGAGGGAGAAGGTGACGCCGGGTGGGCGAGGAGGAAGGAGGAGCAGCAGGAGGAGAGCGGAGAAGGTGACGCCAGGCGGGCGAGGAGGAAGGAGGAGCAGCAGGAGCAGGGGGGAGAAGGAGGAGTTGGGAGGGCAAGGAGGAAGGAGGAGCAGCAGGAGGAGAGGGGAGAAGCTGATGCCGGGAGGGCGATGAGGAAGGAGGAGCAGCAGGAGGAGAGGGAGAAGGTGACGCCGGGAGGGCGAGGAGGAAGGAGGAGCAGCACGAGGAGAGGGGAGAAGGTGAAGCCGGGAGGGCGAGGAGGAAGGAGAAGCAGAAGGAGGAGAGGGGAGAAGGTGTCGCCGGGAGGGCGAGGAGGAATGAGGAGCAGCAGGTGCAGAGGGGAGAAGGTGATGACGGGAGGGCGAGGAGAAAGGAGGAGCAGCAGGAGGAGGGGGTAGAATGAGGAGCAGCAGGAGGAATGGGGAGAAGGTGACGCTGGGAGGGTGAGGAAGAAGGAGGAGCCGCACGAGGAGAGGGGAGAAGGTGTCACCGGGAGGGCGAGGAGGTAGGAGCAGCAGCAGGAGGAGAGGGGGAGAAGGTGACGTCGGGAGGTCGAGGAGGTAGGAGGAGCAGCAGGAGGAGAGGGGAGAAGGTGACACCGGGAGGGTGAGGAGGAAGGAGGAGCAGCAGGAGGAGAGGGAGAAGGTGACGCCCGGAGGGCGAGGAGGAAGGAGGAGCAGCAGGAGGAGAGGGGAGAAGGTGACGCCGGGAGGGCGAGGAGGAAGGAGGAGCAGCAGGAGGAGAGGGGAGAAGGTGACGACTGGAGGGCGAGGAGGAAGGAGGAGCAGCAGGAGGAGAGGGGAGAAGGTGAAGCCGGGAGGGCGAAGAGGAAGGAGGAGGAGCAGGAGGAGAGGGGAGAAGGTGACATTGGGAGGGCGAGGAGGAAGGAGGAGCAGCAGGAGGTAGGGAGAAGGTGACGCCGGGAGGGCGAGGAAGAAGGAGGAGCAGGAGGAGAGGGAGAAGGTGACGCCCGGAGGGCGAGGAGGAAGGAGTTGCAGCAGGAGGAGAGGGGAGAAGGTGAAGCTGGGAGGGCGAGGAGGAAGGAGGAGCAGCAGGAGGAGAGGGAGAAGGTGTCTTCCGGAGGGCGAGGAGGACGGAGGAGCAGCAGGAGGAGAGAGGAGAAGGTGACGCCGGGAGGGCGAGGAGGAAGGCGGAGCAGCGGGAGGAGAGTGGATAAGGTGACGCCGGGAGGGCGAGGAGGAAGGAGGAGCAGCAGGAGGAGAGGGGAGAAGGTGACGCCCGGAGGGGGAGGAGGAAGGAGGAGCAGCAGGAGGAGAGGGGAGAAGGTGACTTCCGGAGGTCGGGGAGGAAGGAGGAGCAGCAGGAGGAGAAGGGACGAGGTTACGCCGGCAGGGCGAGGAGGTAGGAGGAGCTGCAGGAGCAGGGGGGAGAAGGTGAAGCCGGGAGGGCGAGGAGGAAGGAGGAGCAGCAGGAGGAGAAGGGAGAAGATGACGCCGGGAGGGCGATGAGTAAGGAGGAGCAGCAGGAGGAGAGGGAGAAGGTGACGCTGGGAGGGCGAGGAGGAAGGAGGAGCAGCAGGAGGAGTGGGAGAAGGTGACACCGGGAGGGCGAGGAGGAAGAAGGAGCAGCAGGAGGAGAGGGGAGAAAGTTACGCCGCGTGGGCGAGGAGGAAGGAGGAGCAGCAGGAGGAGAGGGGAGAAGGTGACGCCGGGAGGGCGAGGAGGAAGGCGTAGCAGCAGGAGGAGAGGGGAGAAGGTGACGCCAGGAGGGCGAGGAGGTAGGCGGAGGAGCAGGATGAGAGGGGAGAAGGTGACGCCGGGAGGGCGAGGAGGAAGGAGGAGCAGCAGGAGGAGAGGGGAGAAGGTGACGCCGGGAAGGCGAGGAGGATCAGCAGGAGGAGAGGGGAGAAGGTGACACCGGGAGGGCGAGGAGGAAGGAGTAGCAGCAGGAGGAGAGGGAGAAGGTGAAGCCCGGAGGGCGAGGAGGAAGGAGGAGCAGCAGGAGGAGAGGGGAGAAGGTGATGCCGGGAGGGCGAGGAGGAAGGAGGAGCAGCAGGAGGAGAGGGGAGAAGGTGACGCCGGGAGGGCAAGGAGGAAGGAGGAGCATCAGGAGGAGAGGGGAGAAGGTGAAGCCGGGAGGGCGAAGAGGAAGGAGGAGCAGCAGGAGGAGAGGGGAGAAGGCGACGCTGGGAGGGCGAAGAGAGGAGGAGGAGCAGCAGGAGGAGAGGGAGAAGGTGACGCCGGGAGGGCGAGGAGGAAGGAGGAGCAGCAGGAGGAGAGGGGAGAAGGTGACTTCCGGAGGGCGAGGAGGAATGAGTAGCAGCAGGAGGAGAGGGGAGAAGGTGACGCCCGGAGGGCGAGGAGGAATGAGTAGCAGCAGGAGGATAGGGGAGAAGGTGATTTCCGGAGGGCGAGGAGGAAGGAGGAGCAGCAGGAGGAGAGGGGAGAAGGTGACGCCAGGAGGGCGAGGAGGAAGGAGGAGCAGCAGGAGGAGAGGGGAGGAGGTGACTTCCGGAGGGCGAGGAGGAAGGAGGAGCAGCAGGAGGAGAGGGGAGAAGGTGACGCCAGGAGGGCGAGGAGGAAGGAGGAGCAGCAGGAGCCGGGGGGAGAAGGAGGAGTTGGGAGGCCGAGGAGGAAGGAGGAACAGCAGGAGGAGAGGGGAGAAGCTGATGCCGGGAGGGTGATGAGGAAGGAGGAGCAGCAGGAGGAGAGGGAGAAGGTGACGCCGGGAGGGCGAGGAGGAGAGGGGAGAAGGTGAAGCCGGGAGGGCGAGGAGGAAGGAGAAGCAGAAGGAGGAGAGGGGAGAAGGTGTAGCCGGGAGGGCGAGGAGGAATGAGGAGCAGCAGGTGCAGAGGGGAGAAGGTGATGACGGGAGGGCGAGGAGGAAGGAGGAGCAGCAGGAGGAGGGGGTAGAATGAGGAGCAGCAGGAGGAGTGGGGAGAAGGTGACGCTGGGAGGGTGAGGAAGAAGGAGGAGCCGCACGAGGAGAGGGGAGAAGGTGTCACCGGGAGGGCGAGGAGGTAGGAGGAGCAGCAGGAGGAGAGGGGAGAAGGTGACGTCGGGAGGTCGAGGAGGTAGGAGGAGCAGCAGGAGGAGAGGGGAGAAGGTGACACCAGGAGTGTGAGGAGGAAGGAGGAGCAGCAGGAGGAGAGGGAGAAGGTGACGCCCGGAGGGCGAGGAGGAAGGAGGAGCAGCAGGAGGAGAGGGGAGAAGGTGCTGCCGGGAGGGCGAGGAGGAAGGAGGAGCAGCAGGAGGAGAGGGGAGAAGGTGACGACTGGAGGGCGAGGAGGAAGGAGGAGCAGCAGGAGGAGAGGGGAGAAGGTGAAGCCGGGAGGGTGAAGAGGAAGTAGGAGGAGCAGGAGGAGAGGGGAGAAGGTGACGTTGGGAGGGCGACGAGGGAGGAGGAGCAGCAGGAGGTAGGGAGAAGGTGACGCCGGGAGGGCGAGGAGGAAGGAGGAGCAGGAGGAGAGGGAGAAGGTGACGCCCGGAGGGCGAGGAGGAATGAGTTGCAGCAGGAGGAGAGGGGAGAAGGTGTCTTCCGGAGGGCGAGGAGGGCGGAGGAGCAGCAGGAGGAGAGAGGAGAAGGTGACGCCGGGAGGGCGAGGAGGAAGGCGGAGCAGCGCGAGGAGAGTGGATAAGGTGACGCCGGGAGGGCGAGGAGGAAGGAGGAGCAGCAGGAGGAGAGGGGAGAAGGTGACGCCCAGAGGGGGAGGAGGAAGGAGGAGCAGCAGGAGGAGAGGGGAGAAGGTGACTTCCGGAGGTCGGGGAGGAAGGAGGAGCAGCAGGAGGAGAGGGGAGAAGGTGAGGCCGGGAGGCCAAGTATGAATCCGGAGCAGCAGGAGGAGAGGGCAGAAGGTGACACAGGGAGGGTGTGGAGGAAGGAGGAGCGGCAGGAGGAGAGGAGAGAAATATACGCCGGGAGGGCGAGGAGGAAGGAGGAGCAGCAGGAGGAGAGGGGACGAGGTTACGCCGGCAGGGCGAGGAGGTAGGAGGAGCTGCAGGAGCAGGGGGGAGAAGGTGGTGCCGGGAGGGCGAGGAGGAAGGAGGAGCAGCAGGAGGAGAGGGGAGAAGCTGATGCCGGGAGGGCGATGAGGAAGGAGGATCAGCAGGAGGAGAGGGAGAAGGTGACGCCGGGAGGGCGAGGAGGAAGGAGGAGCAGCACGAGGAGAGGGGAGAAGGTGAAGCCGGGAGGGCGAGGAGGAAGGAGAAGCAGAAAGAGGAGAGGGGAGAAGGTGTCGCCGGGAGGGCGAGGAGGAATGAGGAGCAGCAGGTGCAGAGGGGAGAAGGTGATGACGGGAGGGCGAGGAGGAAGGAGGAGCAGCAGGAGGAGGGGGTAGAATGAGGAGCAGCAGGAGGAGTGGGGAGAAGGTGACGCTGGGAGGGTGAGGAAGAAGGAGGAGCCGCACGAGGAGAGGGGAGAAGGTGACACCGGGAGGGCGAGGAGGTAGGAGGAGCAGCAGGAGGAGAGGGGAGAAGGTGACACCGGGAGGGTGAGGAGGAAGGAGGAGCAGCAGGAGGAGAAGGAGAAGGTGACGCCCGGAGGGCGAGGAGGAAGGAGGAGCAGCAGGAGGAGAGAGGAGAAGGTGCTGCCGGGAGGGCGAGGAGGAAGGAGGAGCAGTAGGAGGAGAGGGGAGAAGGTGACGACTGGAGGGCGAAGAGGAAGGAGGAGCAGCAGGAGGAGAGGGGAGAAGGTGAAGCCGGGAGGGCAAAGAGGAAGGAGGAGGAGCAGGAGGAGAGGGGAGAAGGTGACGCCGGGAGGGCGAGGAGGAAGCAGGAGCAGCAGGAGGAGAGGGGAGAAGGTGAAGCCGGGAGGGCGAGGAGGTAGGAGGAGCAGCAGGAGGAGAGGGGAGAATGTGATTCCGGGAGGGCGAGGAGGAAGGAGGAGCAGCAGGAGGAGAGGGGAGAAGGTGACGCCGGGACGGCGAGGAGGAAGGAGGAGCAGCAGGAGGAGAGAGGAGAAGGTGACGCCGGGAGGGTGAGGAGGAAGGAGGAGCAGCAGGAGGAGAGGGGAGAAGGTGGTGCCGGGAGGGCGAGGAGGAAGGAGGAGCAGCAGGAGGAGAGGGGAGAAGGTGACGCCGGGAGGGCGAGGAGGAAGGAGGAGCAGCAGGAGGAGAGGGGAGAAGGTGAAGCCGGGAGGGCGAAGAGGAAGGAGGAGCAGCAGGAGAGGGGAGAAGGTGACGCCGGGAGGGCGAGGAGGAAGGAGGAGCAGCAGGAGGAGAGGGGAGACGGTGATGCTGTGAGGGCGAGGAGGAAGGAGGAGCAGCAGGAGGAGAGGGAGAAGGTGACGCCGGGAGGGCGAGGAGGAAGGAGGAGCAGGAGGAGAGGGAGAAGGTGACGCCCGGAGGGCGAGGAGGAATGAGTAGCAGCAGGAGGAGAGGGGAGAAGGTGATGCCCGGAGGGCGAGGAGGAAGGAGGAGCAGCAGGAGGAGAGCGGAGAAGGTAAAGCCCGGAGGCTGAGGAGGAAGGAGGAGCAGCAGGAGGAGAGGGGAGAAGGTGACGCTGGGAGGGCGAGGAGGAAGGAGGAGCAGCAGGAGGAGAGGGCAGAAGGTGACGCAGTGAGGGCGAGGAGGATGGAGGAGCAGCAGGAGGAGAGGGGAGAAGGTGACTTCCGGAGGGCGAGGAGGAATGAGTAGCAGCAGGAGGAGAGGGGAGAAGGTGACGCCCGGAGGGCGAGGAGGAATGAGTAGCAGCAGGAGGATAGGGGAGAAGGTGATTTCCGGAGGGCGAGGAGGAAGGAGGAGCAGCAGGAGGAGAGGGGAGAAGGTGACGCCAGGAGGGCGAGGAGGAAGGAGAAGCAGAAAGAGGAGAGGGGAGAAGGTGACGCCGGGAGGGCGAGGAGGAAGATGGAGCAGCAGGACGAGAGGGGAGAAGGTAACTCCGGGAGTGCGAGGAGGAAGGAGGAGCAGCAGGAGGAGAGGGTAGAAGGTGACGCCGGGATGGCGAGAAGGTAGGAGGAGCAGCAGGAGGAGAGGGGAGAAGGTGATGCCGGGAGGGCGAGGAGGAAGGAGGAGCAGAAGGAGGAGAGGGGAGAAGGTGACGCCGGGAGGGCGAGGAGGAAGCAGGAGCAGCAGGAGCAGAGGGGAGAAGGTGACACAGGGAGGGCGAGGAGGAAGGAGGAGCAGCAGGAGGAAAGGGGAGAAGGTGACGCCGGGAGGGCGAGGAGGAGCAGCAGGAGGAGAGGGGAGAAGGTGACGCTGGGAGGGCGAGGAGGAAGGAGGAGCAGCAAAAGGAGAGGGAGAAGGTGACGCCGGGAGGGCGAGGAGGAAGGACGAGCAGGAGGAGAGGGAGAAGGTGACGCCCAGAGGGCGAGGAGGAAGACGGAGCAGCAGGAGGAGAGGGAGAAGATGACGCCCGGAGGGCAAAGAGGAAGGAGGAGCAGGAGGAGGAGAGGGGAGAAGGTGACACCGGGAGGGTGAGGAGGAAGGAGGAGCAGAAGGAGGACAGGGGAGAAGGTGAAGCCGGGAGGGCGAGGAGGAAGGAGGAGCAGCAGGATGGGAGGGGAGAAGGTGACGCCGGGAGGGCGAGGAGGAAGGAGGAGCAGCAGGAGGAGAGGGAGAAGGTGACGCCGGGAGGGCCAGGAGGAAGGAGGAACAGCAGGAGGAGAGGGGACGAGGTGATGCCGGCAGGGCGAGAATTTAGGAGGAGCTGCAGGTGCCGGGGGGAGAAGGGGGAGCAGCAGGAGGAGATGGGAGAAGGTGACACCGGGAGCTCGAGGAGGAAGGAGGAGCAGCAGGAGGAGAAGGGAGGAGGTGACGCCGGGAGGGCGAGGAGGAAGGTGGAGCATCAGGAGGAGAGGGGAGAACGTGAAGACTGGAGGGCGAGGAGGAAGGAGGAGCAGCAGGAGGAGAGCGGAGAAGGTGACGCCGGGAGGGCGAGGAGGAAGGAGGAGCCGCAGGAGGAGATGGGAGAAGGTGACGCCGGGAGGGCGAGGAGGAAGGAGGAGCAGCAGGAGGAGAGGGGAGAAGGTGACGCCGGGAGGGCGAGGAGGAAGGAGGAGCAGCAGTAGGAGATGGGAGAAGGTGACGCCGGGAGGGCGAGGAGGAAGGAGGAGCAGCAGGAGGAGAGGGGAGAAGGTGACGCCGGGAGGGCGAGGAGTAAGGAGGCGCAGCAGGAGGAGAGGGGAGAAGGTGATGCCGGGAGGGGTAGGAGGAAGGAGGAGCAGCAGGAGGAGAGGGAGAAGGTGGCGCCGGGAGGGCGAGGAGGAAGGAGGAGCAGCAGGAGGAGAGGGGAGAAGGTGACGCCGGGAGGGCGAGGAGGAAGGAGGAGCAGCAGGAGGAGAGGGAGAAGGTGACGCCCGGAGGGCGAGGAGGAAGGAGGAGCAGCAGGAGGACCGGGGAGAAGGTGACGCCGGGATGGCGAGGAGGAAGGAGGAGCAGAAGTAGGGCAGGGGAGAAGGTGAAGCCGGGAGGGCGAAGAGGAAGGAGGAGCAGCAGGAGGAGAGGGGAGAAGGCGACGCTGGGAGGGCGAGGAGCAAGGAGGAGAAGCAGGAGGAGAGGGGAGATGGTGACGCCGGGAGGGCGAGGAGGAAGGAGGAGCAGCAGGAGGAGAGGGGAGAAGGTGACTCCGGGAGGCCAAGGAGGAAGGAGGAGCAGCAGGAGGAGAGGGGAGAAGGTGACGCCGGGAGGGCGAGGAGGAAGGAGGAGCAGCAGGAGGAGAGGGGAGAAGGTGACGCCGGGAGGGCGAAGAGGAAGGAGGAGGAGCAGGAGGAGAGGGGAGAAGGTGATGCTGGGAGGGCGAGGAGGAAAGAGGAGCAGCAGGAGGAGAGGGAGAAGGTGACGCCGGGAGGGCGAGGATGAAGGAGGAGCAGGAGGAGAGGGAGAAGGTGACGCCCTGAGGGCGAGGAGGAAGGAGGAGCAGCAGGAGGAGAGAGGAGAAGGCGACGCGGGGAGTGCGAGGAGGAAGGAGGAGCAGCAGGAGGAGGGGATACGGTGATGCCGGGAGGGCGAGGAGGAAGGAGGAGCAGCAGGAGGAGAGGGGAGAAGGTGACGCCGGGAGGGCGAGGAGGAAGGAGGAGCAGCAGGAGGAGAGGGGAGAAGGTGACGCCGGGAGGGCGAAGAGGAAGGAGGAGGAGCAGGAGGAGAGGGGAGAAGGTGACGCCGGGAGGGCGAGGAGGTAGGAGGAGCAGCAGGAGGAGAGGGGAGAAGGTGAAGCCGGGAGGGCGAGGAGGAAGGAGGAGCAGCAGGAGGAGAGGGGAGAAGGTGACGCCGGGAGGGCGAGGAGGAAGCAGGAGCAGCAGGAGCAGAGGGGAGAAGGTGACACTGGGAGGGCGAGGAGGAAGGAGGAGCAGCAGGAGGAGAGGGGAGAAGGTGATGCCGGGAGGGCGAGGAGGAAGGAGGGGCAGCAGGAGGAGAGTGGAGAAGGTGACGCCGGGACGGCGAGGAGGAAGGAGGAGCAGAAGGAGGACAGGGGAGAAGGTGAAGCCGGGAGGGCGAAGAGGAAGGAGGAGCAGCAGGAGGAGAGGGGAGAAGGAGACGCCGGGAGGGCGAGGAGGAAGAAGGAGCAGCAGGAGGAGAGAGGAGAAGGTGACGCCGGGAGGGTGAGGAGGAAGGAGGAGCAGCAGTAGGAGAGAGGAGAAGGTGACGCCGGGAGGGTGAGGAGGAAGGAGGAGCAGCAGGAGGAGAGGGAGAAGGTGACGCCGGGAGGGCGAGGATGAAGGAGGAGCAGGCGGAGAGGGGAGAAGGTGATGCCGGGTGGGCGAGGAGGAAGGAGGAGCAGCAGGAGGAGAGGGCAGAAGGTGACGCCGGGAGGGCGAGGAGGAAGGAGGAGCAGCAGTAGGAGATGGGAGAAGGTGACGCCGGGAGGGCGAGGAGGAAGGAGGAGCAGCAGGAGGAGAGGGGAGAAGGTGACGCCGGGAGGGCGAGGAGTAAGGAGGCGCAGCAGGAGGAGAGGGGAGAAGGTGACGCCGGGAGGGCGAGGAGTAAGGAGGCGCAGCAGGAGGAGAGGGGAGAAGGTGATGCCGGGAGGGGGAGGAGGAAGGAGGAGCAGCAGGAGGAGAGGGAGAAGGTGGCGCCGGGAGGGCGAGGAGTAAGGAGGCGCAGCAGGAGGAGAGGGGAGAAGGTGATGCCGGGAGGGGGAGGAGGAAGGAGGAGCAGCAGGAGGAGAGGGAGAAGGTGGCGCCGGGAGGGCGAGGAGGAAGGAGGAGCAGCAGGAGGAGAGGGGAGAAGGTGACGCTGGGAGGGCGAGGAGGAAGGAGGAGCAGCAGGAGGAGAGGGCAGAAGGTGACGCAGTGAGGGCGAGGAGGATGGAGGAGCAGCAGGAGGAGAGGGGAGAAGTTGATGCCGGGAGGGCGAGGAGGAAGGAGGAACAGCAGGAGGAGAGGGGAGAAGGTGACGCCGGGAGGGCGAGGAGGATGGTGGAGCAGCAGGAGGAGAGGGGAGAAGGTGACTCCGGGAGTGCGAGGAGGAAGGAGGAGCAGCAGGAGGAGAGGGTAGAAGGTGACGCCGGGAGGGCGAGGAGGAAGGAGGAACAGCAGGAGGAGAGGGGAGAAGGTGACGCCGGGAGGGCGAGGAGGATGGTGGAGCAGCAGGAGGAGAGGGGAGAAGGTGACTCCGGGAGTGTGAGGAGGAAGGAGGAGCAGCAGGAGGAGAGGGTAGAAGGTGACGCCGGGATGGCGAGGAGCTAGGAGGAGCAGCAGGAGGAGAGGGGAGAAGGTGATGCCGGGAGGGCGAGGAGGAAGGAGGAGCAGCAGGAGAAGAGGGGAGAAGGTGATGCCGGGAGGGCGAGGAGGAAGGAGGAGCAGAAGGAGGAGAGGGGAGAAGGTGACGCCGGGGAGGGCGAGGAGGAAGGAGGAGCAGCAGGAGGAGAGGGGAGAAGGTGACGCCGGGATGGCGAGGAGCTAGGAGGAGCAGCAGGAGGAGAGGGGAGAAGGTGATGCCGGGAGGGCGAGGAGGAAGGAGGAGCAGCAGGAGAAGAGGGGAGAAGGTGATGCCGGGAGGGCGAGGAGGAAGGAGGAGCAGAAGGAGGAGAGGGGAGAAGGTGACGCCGGGAGGGCGAGGAGGAAGCAGGAGCAGCAGGAGCAGAGGGGAGAAGGTGACACCGGGAGGGCGAGGAGGAAGGAGGAGCAGCAGGAGGAAAGGGGAGAAGGTGACGCCGGGAGGGCGAGGAGGAAGGAGGAGCAGCAGGAGGAGAGGGGAGAAGGCGACGCCGGGAGGGCGAGGAGGAAGGAGGAGCAGCAGGAGCAGATGGGAGAAGGTGACGCTGGGAGGGCGAGGAGGAAGGAGGAGCAGCAGGAGGAGAGGGAGAAGGTGACGCCGGGAGGGCGAGGAGGAAGGAGGAGCAGGAGGAGAGCGAGAAGGTGACGCCCAGAGGGCGAGGAGGAAGAAGGAGCAGCAGGAGGAGAGGGAGAAGGTGAAGCCCGGAGGGCGAAGTGGAAGGAGGAGCAGGAGGAGGAGAGGGGAGAAGGTGACACCGGGAGGGCGAGGAGGAAGGAGGAGCAGCAGGAGGAGAAGGGAGAAGATGACTCCGGGAGGGCGAGGAGGAAGGAGGAGCAGCAGGATGGGAGGGGAGAAGGTGACGCCGGGAGGGCGAGGAGGAAGGAGTAGCAGCAGGACGAGAGGGCAGAAGGTGACGCCGGGAGGGCCAGGAGGAAGGAGGAACAGCAGGAGGAGAGGGGAGAAGGTGACGCCCGGAAGGCGAGGAGGAAGGAGGGGCATCAGGAGGAGAGGGGAGAAGGTGACGCTGGGAGGGCGAGGAGGAAGGAGGAGCGGCAGGAGGAGAGGGGAGAAGGTGACGCCGGGAGGGCCAGGAAGAAGGAGGAACAGCAGGAGGAGAGTGGACGAGGTGATGCCGGCAGGGCGAGGAGGTAGGAGGAGCAGCAGGAGGAGATGGGAGAAGGTGACGCCAGGAGGGCGAGGAGGAAGGAGGAGCAGCAGGAGGAGAGGGGAGAAAGTGATGCCGGGAGTGCGATGAGGAAGGAGGAGCAGCAGGAGGAGAGGGCAGAAGGTGACGCAGTGAGGGCGAGGAGGATGGAGGAGCAGCAGGAGGAGAGGGGAGAAGGTGATGCCGGGAGGTAGAGGAGGAAGGAGGAACAGCAGGAGGAGAGGGGAGAAGGTGACGCCGGGAGGGCGAGGAGGATGGTGGAGCAGCAGGAGGAGAGGGGAGAAGGTGACTCCGGGAGTGCGAGGAGGAAGGAGGAGCAGCAGGAGGAGAGGGTAGAAGGTGACGCCGGGAGGGCGAGGAGGAAGGAGGAGCAGCAGGAGGAGAGGGGAGAAGGTGACGCCGGGATGGCGAGGAGGTAGGAGGAGCAGCAGGAGGAGAGGGGAGAAGGTGATGCCGGGAGGGCGAGGAGGAAGGAGGAGCAGCAGGAGAAGAGGGGAGAAGGTGATGCCGGGAGGGCGAGGAGGAAGGAGGAGCAGAAGGAGGAGAGGGGAGAAGGCGACGCCGGGAGGGCGAGGAGGAAGCAGGAGCAGCAGGAGCAGAGGGGAGAAGGTGACACCGGGAGGGCGAGGAGGAAGGAGGAGCAGCAGGAGGAAAGGGGAGAAGGTGACGCCGGGAGGGCGAGGAGGAAGGAGGAGCAGCAGGAGGAGAGGGGAGAAGGCGACGCCGGGAGGGCGAGGAGGAAGGAGGAGCAGCAGGAGCAGATGGGAGAAGGTGACGCTGGGAGGGCGAGGAGGAAGGAGGAGCAGCAGGAGGAGAGGGAGAAGGTGACGCCGGGAGGGCGAGGAGGAAGGAGGAGCAGGAGGAGAGCGAGAAGGTGACGCCCAGAGGGCGAGGAGGAAGAAGGAGCAGCAGGAGGAGAGGGAGAAGGTGACGCCCGGAGGGCGAAGTGGAAGGAGGAGCAGGAGGAGGAGAGGGGAGAAGGTGACACCGGTAGGGCGAGGAGGAAGGAGGAGCAGCAGGAGGAGAAGGGAGAAGATGACTCCGGGAGGGCGAGGAGGAAGGAGGAGCAGCAGGATGGGAGGGGAGAAGGTGACGCCGGGAGGGCGAGGAGGAAGGAGTAGCAGCAGGACGAGAGGGCAGAAGGTGACGCCGGGAGGGCCAGGAGGAAGGAGGAACAGCAGGAGGAGAGGGGAGAAGGTGACGCCCGGAAGGCGAGGAGGAAGGAGGGGCATCAGGAGGAGAGGGGAGAAGGTGACGCTGGGAGGGCGAGGAGGAAGGAGGAGCGGCAGGAGGAGAGGGGAGAAGGTGACGCCGGGAGGGCCAGGAAGAAGGAGGAACAGCAGGAGGAGAGTGGACGAGGTGATGCCGGCAGGGCGAGGAGGTAGGAGGAGCAGCAGGAGGAGATGGGAGAAGGTGACGCCAGGAGGGCGAGGAGGAAGGAGGAGCAGCAGGAGGAGAGGGGAGAAAGTGATGCCGGGAGTGCGATGAGGAAGGAGGAGCAGCAGGAGGAGAGGGCAGAAGGTGACGCAGTGAGGGCGAGGAGGATGGAGGAGCAGCAGGAGGAGAGGGGAGAAGGTGATGCCGGGAGGTAGAGGAGGAAGGAGGAACAGCAGGAGGAGAGGGGAGAAGGTGACGCCGGGAGGGCGAGGAGGATGGTGGAGCAGCAGGAGGAGAGGGGAGAAGGTGACTCCGGGAGTGCGAGGAGGAAGGAGGAGCAGCAGGAGGAGAGGGTAGAAGGTGATGCCGGGAGGGCGAGGAGGAAGGAGGAGCAGCAGGAGGAGAGGGGAGAAGGTGACGCCGGGATGGCGAGGAGGTAGGAGTTGCAGCAGGAGGAGAGGGGAGAAGGTGATGCCGGGAGGGCGAGGAGGAAGGAGGAGCAGCAGGAGAAGAGGGGAGAAGGTGATGCCGGGAGGGCGAGGAGGAAGGAGGAGCAGAAGGAGGAGAGGGGAGAAGGTGACGCCGGGAGGGCGAGGAGGAAGCAGGAGCAGCAGGAGCAGAGGGGAGAAGGTGACACCGGGAGGGCGAGGAGGAAGGAGGAGCAGCAGGAGGAAAGGGGAGAAGGTGACGCCGGGAGGGCGAGGAGGAAGGAGGAGCAGCAGGAGGAGAGGGGAGAAGGCGACGCCGGGAGGGCGAGGAGGAAGGAGGAGCAGCAGGAGGAGAGGGAGAAGGTGACTCCGGGAGGGCGAGGAGGAAGAGGAAGGAGGAGCAGGAGGAGAGGGGAGAAGGTGACGCCCAGAGGGCGAGGAGGAAGAAGGAGCAGCAGGAGGAGAGGGAGAAGGTGACACCGGGAGGGCGAGGGAGGAAGGAGGAGCAGCAGGAGGAGAAGGGAGAAGATGACTCCGGTGAGGGCGAGGAGGAAGGAGGAGCAGCAGGATGGGAGGGGAGAAGGTGACGCCGGGAGGGCGAGGAGGAAGGAGTAGCAGCAGGAGGAGAGGGCAGAAGGTGACGCAGGGAGGGCAAGGAGGAAGGAGGAGCGGCAGGAGGAGAGGGGAGAAGGTGACGCCGGGAGGGCCAGGAGGAAGGAGGAACAGCAGGAGGAGAGGGGAGAAGGTGACGCCCGGAAGGCGAGGAGGAAGGAGGGGCATCAGGAGGAGAGGGGAGAAGGTGACGCTGGGAGGGCGAGGAGGAAGGAGGAGCGGCAGGAGGAGAGGGGAGAAGGTGACGCCGGGAGGGCCAGGAAAAGGAGGAACAGCAGGAGGAGAGGGGACGAGGTGATGCCGGCAGGGCGAGAAGGTAGGAGGAGCTGCAGGAGGAGAGGTGCAAAGGTGATGCCGGGAGGGGCGGAGGAAGGAGGGAGCAGCAGGTGCCGGGGGGAGAAGGGGGAGCAGCAGGAGGAGATGGGAGAAGGTGACTCCGGGAGCTCGAGGAGGAAGGAGGAGCAGCAGGAGGAGAAGGGAGGAGGTGACGCCGGGGAGGGCGAGGAGGAAGGAGGAGCATCAGGAGGAGAAGGGGAGAACGTGAAGACTGGAGGGCGAGGAGGAAGGAGGAGCAGCAGGAGGAGAGCGGAGAAGGTGACGCCGGGAGGGCAAGGAGGAAGGAGGAGCCGCAGGAGGAGAGGGGAGAATGTGACTTCCGGAGGGCGAGGGGGAAGGAGAAGCAGCAGGAGGAGTGTGGAGACGGTGAAGCCGGGAGGGGCGACGAGGAAGGAGGAGCAGCAGGAGGAGAGGGGAGAAGGTGACGCCGGGAGGGCGAGGAGGAAGGAGGAACAGCAGGAGGAGAGGGGAGAAGCTGACGCCGGGAGGGCGAGGAGGAAGGAGGAGCAGCAGGAGGAGACGGGAGAAAGTGACGCCTGGAGTGCGAGGAGGAAGGAGGAGCAGCAGGAGGAGAGGGGATACGGTGATGCCGGGAGGGCGAGGAGGAAGGGGGAGCAGCAGGAGGAGAGGGGAGAAGGTGACTCCGGGAGGGTGAGGAGGAAGGAGGAGCAGCAGGAGGAGAGGGGAGAAGGTGACGCCGGGAGGGCGAGGAGGTAGGAGGAGCAGCAGGAGGAGAGGGGAGAAGGTGAAGCTGGGAGGGCGAGGAGGAAGGAGGAGCAGCAGGAGGAGAGGGGAGAAGGTGACGCCGGGAGGGCGAGGAGGAAGGAGGAGCAGAAGGAGGTGAGGGGGAGAAGGTGACGCCGGGAGGGCGAGGAGGAAGCAGGAGCAGCAGGAGCAGAGGGGAGAAGGTGACACCGGGAGGGCGAGGAGGAAGGAGGAGCAGCAGGAGGGAGAGGGGAGAAGGTGATGCCGGGAGGGCGAGGAGGAAGGAGGAGCAGCAGGAGGAGAGGGGGAGAAGGTGACGCCGGGACGGCGAGGAGGAAGGAGGAGCAGATGGAGGACAGTGGAGAAGGTGAAGCCGGGAGGGCGAAGAGGAAGGAGGAGCAGCAGGAGGAGAGGGGAGAAGGAGACGCCGGGAGGGCGAGGAGCAAGGAGGAGCAGCAAGAGGAGAGGGGAGACGGTGACGCCGGGACGGCGAGGAGGAAGGAGTAGCAGCAGGAGGAGATGGGAGAAGGTGACTCCGGGAGGGCGAGGAGGAAGGAGGAGCTGCAGGAGGAGAGGGGAGAAGGTGACGCCGGGAGGGCGAGGAGGAAGGAGGAGCAGCAGGAGGAGAGGGGAGAAGGTGAAGCCGGGAGGGCGAAGAGGAAGGAGGAGCAGCAGGAGGAGAGGGGAGAAGGTGACGCCGGTAGAGGGCGAGGAGGAAGCAGGAGCAGCAGGAAGGTGATGCTGGGAGGGCGAGGAGGAAGGAGGAGCAGCAGGAGGAGAGGGAGAAGGTGACGCCGGAGGGCGAGGAGGAAGGAGGAGCAGCAGGAGGAGAGGGAGAAGGTGACGCCCGGAGGGCGAGGAGGAAGGAGGAGCAGCAGGAGGAGAGGGGAGAATGTGACGCCGGGAGGGCGAGGAGGAAGGAGGAGCAGCAGGAGGAGAGGGAGAAGGTGACGACCGGAGGGCGTGGAGGAAGGAGGAGCAGCAGGAGGAGAGGGGAGAAGGTGACGCCGGGAGGGCGAGGAGGAAGGAGGAGCAGAAGGAGGAGAGGGGAGAAGGCGATGCTGGGAGGGCGAGGAGCAAGAAGGAGCATCAGGAGGAGAGGGGAGACGGTGACGCCGGGAGGGTGAGGAGGAAGGGGGAGCAGCAGGAGGAGTTGGGAGAAGGTGACTCCGGGAGGGCGAGGTGGAAGGAGGAGCAGCAGGAAGGGAGGGGAGAAGGTGACACCGGGAGGGCGAGGAGGAAGGAGGAGCAGCAGGAGGAGAGGGGAGAAGGTGATGCCAGGAGGGCGAGGAGGAAGTAGGAGCAGCAGGAGGAGAGGGGAGAAGGTGATGCCGGGGAGGGCGAGGAGGAAGGAGGAGCAGCAGGAGGAGAGGGGAGAAGGTGACGCCGGGAGGGCAAGGAGGAAGGAGGAGTAGCAGGAGGAGAGGGGAGAAGGTGACGCTGGGAGGGCGAGGAGTAAGGAGGAGCAGCAGGAGGAGAGGGGAGAAAGTGACGCTGGGAGGGCGAGGAGGAAGGAGGAGCAGCAGGAGGAGAGGGAGAAGGTGACGCCCGGAGGGCGAGGAGGAAGGAGGAGCAGCAGGAGGAGAGGGGAGAAGGTGATGCCGGGAGGGCGAGGAGGAAGGAGGAGCAGAAGGAGGACAGGGGAGAACGTGATGCCGGGAGGGCGAAGATGAAGGAGGAGCAGCAGGAGGAGAGGGGAGAAGGCGACGCTGGGAGGGCGAGGAGCAAGGAGGAGCAGCAGGAGGAGAGGGGAGATGGTGATGCCGGGAGGGCGAGGAGGAAGGAGGAGCAGCAGGAGGAGAGGGGAGATGGTGACTCCGGGAGGGCGAGGAGGAAGGAGGAGCGGCAGGAGGAGAGGGGAGAAGGTGACGCCGGGAGGGCGAAGAGGAAGGAGGAGGAGCAGGAGGAGAGGGGAGAAGGGGACGCTGGGAGGGTGAGGAGGAAGGAGGAGCAGCAGGAGGAGAGGGAGAAGGTGACGCCGGGAGGGCGAGGATGAAGGAGGAGCAGGAGGAGAGGGGAGAAGGTGATGCCGGGTGGGCGAGGAGGAAGGAGGAGCAGCAGGAGGAGAGGGCAGAAGGTGATGCCGGGAGGGCGAGGAGGAAGGAGGAGCAGCAGTAGGAGAGGGGAGAAGGTGACGCCGGGAGGGCGAGGAGGAAGGAGGAGCAGCAGGAGGAGAGGGGAGAAGGTGGCGCCGGGAGGGCGAGGAGGAAGGAGGAGCAGCAGGAGGAGAGGGGAGAAGGTGACGCCGGGAGGGCGAGGAGTAAGGAGGCGCAGCAGGAGGAGAGGGGAGAAGGTGACGCCGGGAGGGGGAGGAGGAAGGAGGAGCAGCAGGAGGAGAGGGAGAAGGTGACGCCCGGAGGGCGAGGAGGAAGGAGGAGCAGCAGAAGGAGCGGGGAGAACGTGACGCCGGGATGGCGAGGAGGAAGGAGGAGCAGAAGTAGGGCAGGGGAGAAGGTGAAGCCGGGAGGGTGAAGAGGAAGGAGGAGCAGCAGGAGGAGAGGGGAGAAGGCGACGCTGGGAGGGCGAGGAGCAAGGAGGAGAAGCAGGAGGAGAGGGGAGAAGGTGATGCCGGGAGGGCGAGGAGGAAGGAGGAGCAGCAGGAGGAGAGGGGAGAAGGTGATGCCGGGAGGGCGAGGAGGAAGGAGGAGCAGCAGGAGGAGAGGGGAGAAGGTGACGCCGGGACGGCGAGGAGGAAGGAGGAGCAGAAGGAGGACAGGGGAGAAGGTGAAGCCGGGAGGGCGAAGAGGAAGGAGGAGCAGCAGGAGGAGAGGGGAGAAGGAGACGCTGGGAGGGCGAGGAGCAAGGAGGAGAAGCAGGAGGAGAGGGGAGATGGTGACGCCGGGAGGGCGAGGAGGAAGGAGGAGCAGCTGGAGGAGAGGGGAGAAGGTGACTCCGGGAGGGCAAGGAGGAAGGAGGAGCAGCAGGAGGAGAGGGGAGAAGGTGACGCCGGGAGGGCGAGGAGGAAGGAGGAGCAGCAGGAGGAGATGGGAGAAGGTGACGCCGGGAGGGCGAGGATGAAGGAGGAGCAGGAGGAGAGTGAGAAGGTGACACCCTGAGGGCGAGGAGGAAGGAGGAGCAGCAGGAGGAGAGGGGAGAATGTGATGCCGGGAGGGCGAGGAGGAAGGAGGAGCAGCAGGAGGAGAGGGAGAAGGCGACGCGGGGAGTGCGAGGAGGAAGGAGGAGCAGCAGGAGGAGGGGATACGGTGATGCCGGGAGGGCGAGGAGGAAGGGGGTGCAGCAGGAGGAGAGGGGAGAAGGTGACTCCGGGAGGGTGAGGAGGAAGGAGGAGCAGCAGGAGGAGAGGGGAGAAGGTGACGCCGGGACGGCGAGGAGGTAGGAGGAGCAGCAGGAGGAGAGGGGAGAAGGTGAAGCCGGGAGGGCGAGGAGGAAGGAGGAGCAGCAGGAGGAGAGGGGAGAAGGTGACGCCGGGACGGCGAGGAGGAAGGAGGAGCAGAAGGAGGACAGGGGAGAAGGTGAAGCCGGGAGGGCGAAGAGGAAGGAGGAGCAGCAGGAGGAGAGGGGAGAAGGAGACGCCGGGAGGGCGAGGAGCAAGGAGGAGCAGCAGGAGGAGAGGGGAGACGGTGAAGCCGGGACGGCGAGGAGGAAGGGGTAGCAGCAGGAGGAGGTGGGAGAAGGTGACTCCGGGAGGGCGAGGAGGAAGGATGAGCAGCAGGAGGAGAGGGGAGAAGGTGACGCCGGGAGGGCGAGGAGGAAGGAGGAGCAGCAGGAGGAGAGGGGAGAAGGTGACGCCGGGAGGGTGAGGAGGAAGGAGTAGCAGCAGGAGGAGAGGGGAGAAGGTGACGCCGGGAGAGGCGAGGAGGAAGGAGCAGCAGCAGCAGGAGGAGAGGGGAGAAGGTGACGCCGGGAGGGCGAGGAGGAAGGAGGAGCAGCAGGAGGAGAGGGGAGAAGGTGAAGCCGGGAGGGCGAAGAGGAAGGAGGAGCAGCAGGAGGAGAGGGGAGAAGGTGACGCCGGGAGGGCGAGGAGGAAGGAGGAGCAGCAGGAGGAGAGGGAGAAGGTGACTCCGGGAGGGCGAGGAGGAAGGAGGAGCAGCAGGAGGAGAGGGAGAAGGTGACGCCCGGAGTGCGAGTAGGAAGGAGGAGCAGCAGGAGGAGAGGGGATACGGTGATGCCGGGAGGGCGAGGAGGAAGGGGGAGCAGCAGGAGGAGAGGGGAGAAGGTGACTCCGGGAGGGTGAGGAGGAAGGAGGAGCAGCAGGAGGAGAGGGGAGAAGGTGACGCCGGGAGGGCGAGGAGGTAGGAGGAGCAGCAGGACGAGAGGGGAGAAGGTGAAGCCGGGAGGGCGAGGAGGAAGGAGGAGCAGCAGGAGGAGAGGGGAGAAGGTGACGCCGGGAGGGCGAGGAGGAAGGAGGAGCAGAAGGAGGAGAGGGGAGAAGGTGACGCCGGGAGGGCGAGGAGGAAGCAGGAGCAGCAGGAGCAGAGGGGAGAAGGTGACACCGGGAGGGCGAGGAGGAAGGAGGAGCAGAAGGAGGAGAGGGGAGAAGGTGATGCCGGGAGGGCGAGGAGGAAAGAGGAGCAGCAGGAGGAGAGGGGAGAAGGTGACGCCGGGACGGCGAGGAGGAAGGAGGAGCAGCAGGAGGAGAGAGGAGAAGGTGACGCCGGGAGGGTGAGGAGGAAGGAGGAGCAGCAGGAGGAGAGGGGAGAAGGTGACGCCGGGAGGGCGAGGAGGAAGGAGGAGCAGCAGGAGGAGAGGGGAGAAGGTGAAGCCGGGAGGGCGAAGAGGAAGGAGCAGCAGCAGGAGAGGGGAGAAGGTGACGCCGGGAGGGCGAGGAGGAAGGAGGAGCTGCAGGAGGAGAGTGGAGACGGTGATGCTGGGAGGGCGAGGAGGAAGGAGGAGCAGCAGGAGGAGAGGGCAGAAGGTGACGCAGTGAGGGCGAGGAGGATGGAGGAGCAGCAGGAGGAGAGGGAGAAGGTGACGCTCGGAGGGCGAGGAGGAATGAGTAGCAGCAGGAGGAGAGGGGAGAAGGTGATGCTGGGAGGGCGAGGAGGAAGGAGGAGCAGCAGGAGGAGAGGGGAGAAGGTGAAGCACGGATCCGGGCTGAGGAGGAAGGAGGAGCAGCAGGAGGAGAGGGAGAAGGTGACGCCCGGAGGGCGAGGAGGAAGGAGGAGCAGCAGGAGGAGAGGGGAGAAGGTGAAGCACGGATCCGGGCTGAGGAGGAAGGAGGAGCAGCAGGAGGAGAGGGGAGAAGGTGACGCTGGGAGGGCGAGGAGGAAGGAGGAGCAGCAGGAGGAGAGGGGAGAAAGTGACGCTGGGAGGGCGAGGAGTAAGGAGGAGCAGCAGGAGGAGAGGGGAGAAGGTGACGCAGTGAGGGCGAGGAGGATGGAGGAGCAGCAGGAGGAGAGGGGAGAAGGTGACGCAGTGAGGGCGAGGAGGATGGAGGAGCAGCAGGAGGAGAGCGGAGAAGGTGATGCCGGGAGGGCGAGGAGGAAGGAGGAACAGCAGGAGGAGAGGGGAGAAGGTGACGCCGGGAGGGCGAGGAGGAAGGTGGAGCAGCAGGAGGAGAGGTGAGAAGGTGACTCCGGGAGTGCGAGGAGGAAGGAGGAGCAGCAGGAGGAGAGGGTAGAAGGTGACGCCGGGAGGGCGAGGAGGAAGGAGGAGCAGCAGGAGGAGAGGGGAAAAGGTGACGCCGGGATGGCGAGGAGGTAGGAGGAGCAGCAGGAGGAGAGGGGAGAAGGTGATGCCGGGAGGGCGAGGAGGAAGGAGGAGCAGCAGGAGAAGAGGGGAGAAGGTGATGCCGGGAGGGCAAGGAGGAAGGAGGAGCAGAAGTAGGAGAGGGGAGAAGGTGACCCCGGGAGGGCGAGGAGGAAGCAGGAGCAGCAGGAGCAGAGGGGAGAAGGTGACACCGGAGGGCGAGGAGGAAGGAGGAGCAGCAGGAGGAAAGGGGAGAAGGTGACGCCGGGAGGGCGAGGAAGAAGGAGGAGCAGCAGGAGGAGAGGGGAGAAGGCGACGCCGGGGAGGGCGAGGAGGAAGGAGGAGCAGCAGGAGCAGAGGGGGAGAAGGTGAAGCTGGGAGGGCGAGGAGGAAGGAGGAGCAGCAGGAGGAGAGGGAGAAGGTGACGCCGGGAGGGCGAGGAGGAAGGAGGAGCAGGAGGAGAGGGAGAAGGTGACGCCCAGAGGGCGAGGAGGAAGAAGGAGCAGCAGGAGGAGAGGGAGAAGGTGACGCCCGGAGGGCGAAGAGGAAGGAGGAGCAGGAGGAGGAGAGGGGGAGAAGGTGACTCCGGGAGGGCGAGGAGGAAGGAGGAGCAGCAGGAGCAGAAGGGAGAAGGTGACTCCGGGAGGGCGAGGAGGAAGGAGGAGCAGCAGGATGTGAGGGGAGAAGGTGACGCCGGGAGGTCGAGGAGGAAGGAGGAGCAGCAGGAGGAGAGGGCAGAAGGTGACGCAGGGAGGGCAAGGAGGAAGGAGGAGCGGCAGGAGGAGAGGGGAGAAGGTGACGCCGGGAGGGCCAGGAGGAAGGAGGAACAGCAGGAGGAGAGGGGAGAAGGTGACGCCCGGAAGGCGAGGAGGAAGGAGGGGCATCAGGAGGAGAGGGGAGAAGGTGACGCTGGGAGGGCAAGGTGGAAGCAGGAGCAGCAGGAGGAGAGGGCAGAAGGTGACGCAGGGAGGGCGAGGAGGAAGGAGGAGCGGCAGGAGGAGAGGGGAGAAGGTGACGCCGGGAGGGCCAGGAGGAAGGAGGAACAGCAGGAGGAGAGGGGACGAGGTGATGCCGGCAGGGCGAGAAGGTAGGAGGAGCTGCAGGAGGAGAGGTGCAGAGGTGATGCTGGGAGGGCGAGGAGGAAGGAGGAGCAGCTGGTGCCGGGGGGAGAAGGGGGAGCAGCAGGAGGAGATGGGAGAAGGTGACTCCGGGAGCTCGAGGAGGAAGGAGGAGCAGCAGGAGGAGAAGGGAGGAGGTGACGCCGGGAGGGCGAGGAGGAAGGAGGAGCATCAGGAGGAGAGGGGAGAACGTGAAGACTGGAGGGCGAGGAGGAAGGAGGAGCCGCAGGAGGAGAGGGAATAGGTGACGCCGGGAGGGCGAGGAGGAAGGAGGAGCAGCAGGAGGAGAGGGGAGAAGGTGATGCCGGGAGAGCGAGGAGGAAGGAGGAGCAGCAGGAGGAGAGGGAGAAGGTGACGCCGGGAGGGCAAGGAGGAAGGAGGAGCAGCAGGAGGAGAGGGAGAAGGTGACGCTCGGAGGGCGAGGAGGAAGGAGGAGCAGCAGGAGGAGAGGGGAGAAGGTGACGCCGGGAGGGCGAGGAGGAAGGAGGAGCAGCAGGAGGAGAGGGAGAAGGTGACGACCGGAGGGCGAGGAGGAAGGAGGAGCAGCAGGAGGAGAGGGGAGAAGGTGACGCCGGGAGGGCGAGGAGGAAGGAGGAGCAGAAGGAGGAGAGGGGAGAAGGCGACGGTGGGAGGGCGAGGAGCAAGGAGGAGCAGCAGGAGGAGAGGGGAGACGGTGACGCCGGGAGGGTGAGGAGGAAGGGGGAGCAGCAGGAGGAGATGGGAGAAGGTGACTCCGGGAGGGCGAGGAGGAAGGAGGAGCAGCAGGAAGGGAGGGAGAAGGTGACACCGGGAGGGCGAGGAGGAAGGAGGAGCAGCAGCAGGAGAGGGGAGAAGGTGACGCCGGGAGGGCGAGGAGTAAGGAGGAGCAGCAGGAGGAGAGGGGTGAAGGTGACGCCGGGAGGGCGAGGAGGAAGGAGGAGCAGCAGGAGGAGAGGGGAGAAGGTGACGCCGGGAGGGCAAGGAGGAAGGAGGAGTAGCAGGAGGAGAGGGGAGAAGGTGATGCCAGGAGGGCGAGGAGGAAGTAGGAGCAGCAGGAGGAGAGGGGAGAAGGTGATGCCGGGGAGGGCGAGGAGGAAGGAGGAGCAGCAGGAGGAGAGGGGAGAAGGTGACGCCGGGAGGGCAAGGAGGAAGGAGGAGTAGCAGGAGGAGAGGGGAGAAGGTGACGCCGGGAGGGCGAGGAGTAAGGAGGAGCAGCAGGAGGAGAGGGGAGAAAGTGACGCTGGGAGGGCGAGGAGCAAGGAGGAGAAGCAGGAGGAGAGGGGAGATGGTGAAGCCGGGAGGGCGAAGAGGAAGGAGGAGCAGCAGGAGGAGAGGGGAGAAGGAGACGCTGGGAGGGCGAGGAGCAAGGAGGAGAAGCAGGAGGGAGAGGGAGATGGTGACGCCGGGTGGGCGAGGAGGAAGGAGGAGCAGCAGGAGGAGAGGGGAGAAGGTGACTCCGGGAGGGCAAGGAGGAAGGAGGAGCAGCAGGAGGAGAGGGGAGAAGGTGACGCCGGGAGGGCGAGGAGGAAGGAGGAGCAGCAGGAGGAGATGGGAGAAGGTGACGTCGGGAGGGCGAAGAGGAAGGAGGAGGAGCAGGAGCAGAGGGGAGAAGGTGATGCTGGGAGGGCGAGGAGGAAGGAGGAGCAGCAGGAGGAGAGGGAGAAGGTGACGCCGGGAGGGCGAGGATGAAGGAGGAGCAGGATGAGAGGGAGAAGGTGACACCCTGAGGGCGAGGAGGAAGGAGGAGCAGCAGGAGGAGGGGATACGGTGATGCCGGGAGGGCGAGGAGGAAGGGGGAGCAGCCGGAGGAGAGGGGAGAAGGTGACTCCGGGAGGGTGAGGAGGAAGGAGGAGCAGCAGGAGGAGAGGGGAGAAGGTGACGCCGGGAGGGCGAGGAAGAAGGAGGAGCAGCAGGAGGAGAGGGGAGAAGGTGACGCCGGGAGGGCGAGGAGGAAGCAGGAGCAGCAGGAGCAGAGGGGAGAAGGTGACACCGGGAGGGCGAGGAGGAAGGAGGAGCAGCAGGAGGAGAGGGGAGAAGGTGATGCCGGGAGGGCGAGGAGGAAGGAGGAGCAGCAGGAGGAGAGGGGAGAAGGTGACGCCGGGACGGCGAGGAGGAAGGAGGAGCAGAAGGAGGCCAGGGGAGAAGGTGAAGCCGGGAGGGCGAAGAGGAAGGAGGAGCAGCAGGAGGAGAGGGGAGAAGGAGACGCCGGCAGGGCGAGGAGCAAGGAGGAGCAGCAGGAGGAGAGGGGAGACGGTGAAGCCGGGACGGCGAGGAGGAAGGGGTAGCAGCAGGAGGAGGTGGGAGAAGGTGACTCCGGGAGGGCGAGGAGGAAGGAGGAGCAGCAGGAGAAGAGGGGAGAAGGTGACGCCGGGACGGCGAGGAGGAAGGAGGAGCAGATGGAGGACAGTGGAGAAGGTGAAGCCGGGAGGGCGAAGAGGAAGGAGGAGCAGCAGAGGAGAGGGGAGAAGGAGACGCCGGGAGGGCGAGGAGCAAGGAGGAGCAGCAAGAGGAGAGGGGAGACGGTGACGCCGGGACGGTGAGGAGGAAGGGATAGCAGCAGGAGGAGATGGGAGAAGGTGACTCCGGGAGGGCGAGGAGGAAGGAGGAGCTGCAGGAGGAGAGGGGAGAAGGTGACGCCGGGAGGGCGAGGAGGAAGGAGGAGCAGCATGAGGAGAGGGGAGAAGGTGACGCCGGGAGGGTGAGGAGGATGGAGGAGCAGCAGGCGGAGAGGGGAGAAGTTGACGCCGGGAGGGCGAGGAGGAAGGAGGAGCAGCAGGAGGAGAGGGGAGAAGGTGACGCCGGGAGGGCGAGGAGGAAGAAGGAGCAGCAGGAGGAGAGGGGAGAAGGTGAAGCCGGGAGGGCGAAGAGGAAGGAGGAGCAGCAGGAGGAGAGGGGAGAAGGTGACGCCGGGAGGGCGAGGAGGAAGGAGGAGCAGCAGGAGGAGAGGGGAGAAGGTGATGCCGGGAGGGCGAGGAGGAAGGAGGAGCAGCAGGAGGAGAGGGAGAAGGTGACGCCGGGAGGGCGAGGAGGAAGGAGGAGCAGCAGGAGGAGAGGAGAAGGTGACGCCCGGAGGGCAATGAGGAAGGAGGAGCAGCAGGAGGAGAGGGGAGAAGGTGACGCCGGGAGGGCGAGGAGGAAGGAGGAGCAGCAGGAGGAGAGGGAGAATGTGACGACCGGAGGGCGAGAAGGAAGGAGGAGCAGCAGGAGGAGGGGAGAAGGTGACGCCGGGAGGGCGAGGAGGAAGGAGGAGTAGAAGGAGGAGAGGGGAGAAGGCGACGCTGGGAGGGCGAGGAGCAAGGAGGAGCAGCAGGAGGAGAGGGGAGACGGTGACGCCGGGAGGGTGAGGAGGAAGGGGGAGCAGCAGGAGGAGAGGGGAGAATGTGATGCCGGGAGGGCGAGGAGGAAGGAGGAGCAGCAGGAGGAGAGGGGAGAAGGCGACGCGGGGAGTGCGAGGAGGAAGGAGGAGCAGCAGGAGGAGGGATACGGTGATGCCGGGAGGGCGAGGAGGAAGGGGGAGCAGCAGGAGGAGAGGGGAGAAGGTGACTCCGGGAGGGTGAGGAGGAAGGAGGAGCAGCAGGAGGAGAGGGGAGAATGTGATGCCGGGAGGGCGAGGAGGAAGGAGGAGCAGCAGGAGGAGAGGGGAGAAGGCGACGCAGGGAGTGCGAGGAGGAAGGAGGAGCAGCAGGAGGAGGGATACGGTGATGCCGGGAGGGCGAGGAGGAAGGGGGAGCAGCAGCAGGAGAGGGGAGAAGGTGACTCCGGGAGGGTGAGGAGGAAGGAGGAGCAGCAGGAGGAGAGGGGAGACGGTGACGCCGGGAGGGTGAGGAGGAAGGGGGAGCAGCAGGAGGAGATGGGAGAAGGTGACTCCGGGAGGGCGAGGAGGAAGGAGGAGCAGCAGGAAGGGAGGGGAGAAGGTGACACCGGGAGGGCGAGGAGGAAGGAGGAGCAGCAGCAGGAGAGGGGAGAAGGTGATGCCGGGAGGGCGAGGAGTAAGGAGGAGCAGCAGGAGGAGAGGGGTGAAGGTGACGCCGGGAGGGCGAGGAGGAAGGAGGAGCAGCAGGAGGAGAGGGGAGAAGGTGATGCCAGGAGGGCGAGGAGGAAGTAGGAGCAGCAGGAGGAGAGGGGAGAAGGTGATGCCGGGAGGGCGAGGAGGAAGGAGGAGCAGCAGGAGGAGAGGGGAGAAGGTGACGCCGGGAGGGCAAGGAGTAAGGAGGAGCAGCAGGAGGAGAGGGGAGAAAGTGACGCTGGGTGGGCGAGGAGGAAGGAGGAGCAGCAGGAGGAGAGGGAGAAGGTGACGCCCGGAGGGCGAGGAGGAAGGAGGAGCAGCAGGAGGAGAGGGGAGAAGGTGATGCCGGGAGGGCGAGGAGGAAGGAGGAGCAGAAGGAGGACAGGGGAGAACGTGAAGCCGGGAGGGCGAAGATGAAGGAGGAGCAGCAGGAGGAGAGGGGAGAAGGCGACGCTGGGAGGGCGAGGAGCAAGGAGTAGCAGCAGGAGGAGAGGGGAGATGGTGATGCCGGGAGGGCGAGGAGGAAGGAGGAGCAGCAGCAGGAGAGGGGAGAAGGTGACTCCGGGAGGGCGAGGAGGAAGGAGGAGCAGCAGGAGGAGAGGGGAGAAGGTGACGCCGGGAGGGCGAAGAGGAAGGAGGAGGAGCAGGAGGAGAGGGGAGAAGGGGACGCTGGGAGGGTGAGGAGGAAGGAGGAGCAGCAGGAGGAGAGGGAGAAGGTGACGCCGGGAGGGCGAGGATGAAGGAGGAACAGGAGGAGAGGGGAGAAGGTGATGCCGGGTGGGCGAGGAGGAAGGAGGAGCAGCAGGAGGAGAGGGCAGAAGGTGACACCGGGAGGGCGAGGAGGAAGGAGGAGCAGCAGTAGGAGAGGGGAGAAGGTGACGCCGGGAGGGCGAGGAGGAAGGAGGAGCAGCAGGAGGAGAGGGGAGAAGGTGGTGCCGGGAGGGCGATGAGGAAGAAGGAGCAGCAGGAGTAGAGGGGAGAAGGTGACGCTGGGAGGGCGAGGAGTAAGGAGGCGCAGCAGGAGGAGAGGGGAGAAGGTGATGCCGGGAGGGGGAGGAGGAAGGAGGAGCAGCAGGAGGAGAGGGAGAATGTGACGCCCGGAGGGCGAGGAGGAAGGAGGAGCAGCAGAAGGAGCGGGGAGAACGTGACGCCGGGATGGCGAGGAGGAAGGAGGAGCAGAAGTAGGGCAGGGGAGAAGGTGAAGCCGGGAGGGCGAAGAGGAAGGAGGAGCAGCAGGAGGAGAGGGGAGAAGGCGACGCTGGGAGGGCGAGGAGCAAGGAGGAGAAGCAGGAGGAGAGGGGAGAAGGTGATGCCGGGAGGGCGAGGAGGAAGGAGGAGCAGCAGGAGGAGAGGGGAGAAGGTGATGCCGGGAGGGCGAGGAGGAAGGAGGAGCAGCAGGAGGAGAGGGGAGAAGGTGACGCCGGGACGGCGAGGAGGAAGGAGGAGCAGAAGGAGGAGAGGGGAGAAGGTGAAGCCGGGAGGGCGAAGAGGAAGGAGGAGCAGCAGGAGGAGAGGGGAGAAAGAGACACTGGGAGGGCGAGGAGCAAGGAGAAGCAGGAGGAGAGGGGAGATGGTGAAGCCGGGAGGGCGAAGAGGAAGGAGGAGCAGCAGGAGGAGAGGGGAGAAGGAGACGCTGGGAGGGCGAGGAGCAAGGAGGAGAAGCAGGAGGAGAGGGGAGATGGTGACGCCGGGAGGGCGAGGAGGAAGGAGGAGCAGCAGGAGGAGAGGGGAGAAGGTGACTCCGGGAGGGCAATGAGGAAGGAGGAGCAGCAGGAGGAGAGGGGAGAAGGTGACGCCGGGAGGGCGAGGAGGAAGGAGGAGCAGCAGGAGGAGATGGGAGAAGGTGACGTCGGGAGGGCGAAGAGGAAGGAGGAGGAGCAGGAGGAGAAGGGAGAAGGTGATGCTGGGAGGGCGAGGAGGAAGGAGGAGCAGCAGGAGGAGAGGGAGAAGGTGACGCCGGGAGGGCGAGGATGAAGGAGGAGCAGGAGGAGAGGGAGAAGGTGACACCCTGAGGACGAGGAGGAAGGAGGAGCAGCAGGAGGAGAGGGGAGAATGTGATGCCGGGAGTGCGAGGAGGAAGGAGGAGCAGCAGGAGGAGAGGTAGAAGGCGACGCGGGGAGTGCAAGGAGGAAGGAGGAGCAGCAGGAGGAGGGGATACGGTGATGCCGGGAGGGCGAGGAGGAAGGGGGAGCAGCAGGAGGAGAGGGGAGAAGGTGACTCCGGGAGGGTGAGGAGGAAGGAGGAGCAGCAGGAGGAGAGGGGAGAAGGTGACGCCGGGAGGGCGAGGAGGAAGGAGGAGCAGCAGGAGGAGAGGGGAGAAGGTGACGCCGGGAGGGCGAGGAGGAAGGAGGAGCAGCAGGAGGAGAGGGGAGAAGGTGACGCCGGGAGGGCGAGGAGGAAGCAGTAGCAGCAGGAGCAGAGGGGAGAAGGTGACACCGGGAGGGCGAGGAGGAAGGAGGAGCAGCAGGAGGAGAGGGGAGAAGGTGATGCCGGGAGGGCGAGGAGGAAGGAGGAGCAGCAGGAGGAGAGGGGAGAAGGTGACGCCGGGACGGCGAGGAGGAAGGAGGAGCAGAAGGAGGAGAGGGGAGAAGGTGAAGCCGGGAGGGCGAAGAGGAAGGAGGAGCAGCAGGAGGAGAGGGGAGAAGGAGACGCCGGGAGGGCGAGGAGCAAGGAGGAGCAGCAGGAGGAGAGGGGAGACGGTGAAGCCGGGACGGCGAGGAGGAAGGGGTAGCAGCAGGAGGAGGTGGGAGAAGGTGACTCCGGGAGGGCGAGGAGGAAGGAGGAGCAGCAGGAGGAGAGGGGAGAAGGTGACGCCGGGAGGGTGAGGAGGAAGGAGGAGCAGCAGGAGGAGAGGGGAGAAGGTGACACCGGGAGGGCGAGGAGGAAGGAGGAGCAGCAGGAGGAGAGGGGAGAAGGTGACGCCGGGAGGGCGAGGAGGAAGGAGGAGCAGCAGGAGGAGAGGGGAGAAGGTGAAGCCGGGAGGGCGAAGAGGAAGGAGGAGCAGCAGGAGGAGAGGGGAGAAGGTGACGCCGGGAGGGCGAGGAGGAAGGAGGAGCAGCAGGAGGAGAGGGGAGAAGGTGATGCTGGGAGGGCGAGGAGGAAGGAGGAGCAGCAGGAGGAGAGGGAGAAGGTGACTCCGGGAGGGCGAGGAGGAAGGAGGAGCAGCAGGAGGAGAGGGGAGAAGCTGATGCCAGGAGGGCGAGGAGGAAGTAGGAGCAGCAGGAGGAGAGGGGAGAAGGTGATGCCGGGAGGGCGAGGAGGAAGGAGGAGCAGCAGGAGGAGAGGGGAGAAGGTGACGCCGGGAGGGCAAGGAGGAAGGAGGAGTAGCAGGAGGAGAGGGGAGAAGGTGACGCCGGGAGGGCGAGGAGTAAGGAGGAGCAGCAGGAGGAGAGGGGAGAAGGTGACGCTGGGAGGGCGAGGAGGAAGGAGGAGCAGCAGGAGGAGAGGGAGAAGGTGACGCTCGGAGGGCGAGGAGGAAGGAGGAGCAGCAGGAGGAGAGGGGAGAAGGTGATGCCGGGAGGGCGAGGAGGAAGGAGGAGCAGAAGGAGGACAGGGGAGAACGTGAAGCCGGGAGGGCGAAGATGAAGGAGGAGCAGCAGGAGGAGAGGGGAGAAGGCGACGCTGGGAGGGCGAGGAGCAAGGAGGAGCAGCAGGAGGAGAGGGGAGATGGTGACGCCGGGAGGGCGAGGAGGAAGGAGGAGCAGCAGGAGGAGAGGGGAGAAGGTGACTCCGGGAGGGCGAGGAGGAAGGAGGAGCAGCAGGAGGAGAGGGGAGAAGGTGACGCCGGGAGGGCGAAGAGGAAGGAGGAGGAGCAGGAGGAGAGGGGAGAAGGGGACGCTGGGAGGGTGAGGAGGAAGGAGGAGCAGCAGGAGGAGAGGGAGAAGGTGACGCCGGGAGGGCGAGCATGAAGGAGGAGCAGGAGGAGAGGGGAGAAGGTGATGCCGGGTGGGCGAGGAGGAAGGAGGAGCAGCAGGAGGAGAGGGCAGAAGGTGACGCCGGGAGGGCGAGGAGGAAGGAGGAGCAGCAGTAGGAGAGGGGAGAAGGTGACGCCGGGAGAGCGAGGAGGAAGGAGGAGCAGCAGGAGGAGAGGGGAGAAGGTGGCGCCGGGAGGGCGAGGAGGAAGGAGGAGCAGCAGGAGGAGAGGGGAGAAGGTGACGCCGGGAGGGCGAGGAGTAAGGAGGCGCAGCAGGAGGAGAGGGGAGAAGGTGACGCTGGGAGGGGGAGGAGGAAGGAGGAGCAGCAGGAGGAGAGGGAGAAGGTGACGCCCGGAAGGCGAGGAGGAAGGAGGAGCAGCAGAAGGAGCGGGGAGAAGGAGACACTGGGAGGGCGAGGAGCAAGGAGAAGCAGGAGGAGAGGGGAGATGGTGAAGCCGGGAGGGCGAAGAGGAAGGAGGAGCAGCAGGAGGAGAGGGGAGAAGGAGACGCTGGGAGGGCGAGGAGCAAGGAGGAGAAGCAGGAGGAGAGGGGAGATGGTGACGCCGGGAGGGCGAGGAGGAAGGAGGAGCAGCAGGAGGAGAGGGGAGAAGGTGACTCCGGGAGGGCAATGAGGAAGGAGGAGCAGCAGGAGGAGAGGGGAGAAGGTGACGCCGGGAGGGCGAGGAGGAAGGAGGAGCAGCAGGAGGAGATGGGAGAAGGTGACGTCGGGAGGGCGAAGAGGAAGGAGGAGGAGCAGGAGGAGAGGGGAGAAGGTGATGCTGGGAGGGCGAGGAGGAAGGAGGAGCAGCAGGAGGAGAGGGAGAAGGTGACGCCGGGAGGGCGAGGATGAAGGAGGAGCAGGAGGAGAGGGAGAAGGTGACACCCTGAGGGCGAGGAGGAAGGAGGAGCAGCAGGAGGAGAGGGGAGAATGTGATGCCGGGAGTGCGAGGAGGAAGGAGGAGCAGCAGGAGGAGAGGTAGAAGGCGACGCGGGGAGTGCAAGGAGGAAGGAGGAGCAGCAGGAGGAGGGGATACGGTGATGCCGGGAGGGCGAGGAGGAAGGGGGAGCAGCAGGAGGAGAGGGGAGAAGGTGACTCCGGGAGGGTGAGGAGGAAGGAGGAGCAGCAGGAGGAGAGGGGAAAAGGTGACGCCGGGAGGGCGAGGAGGAAGGAGGAGCAGCAGGAGGAGAGGGGAGAAGGTGACGCCGGGAGGGCGAGGAGGAAGGAGGAGCAGCAGGAGGAGAGGGGAGAAGGTGACGCCGGGAGGGCGAGGAGGAAGCAGTAGCAGCAGGAGCAGAGGGGAGAAGGTGACGCCGGGAGGGCGAGGAGGAAGGAGGAGCAGCAGGAGGAGAGGGGAGAAGGTGATGCCGGGTGGGCGAATAGGAAGGAGGAGCAGCAGGAGGATAGGGGAGAAGGTGACGCCGGGACGGCGAGGAGGAAGGAGGAGCAGAAGGAGGAGAGGGGAGAAGGTGAAGCCGGGAGGGCGAAGAGGAAGGAGGAGCAGCAGGAGGAGAGGGGAGAAGGAGACGCCGGGAGGGCGAGGAGCAAGGAGGAGCAGCAGGAGGAGAGGGGAGACGGTGAAGCCGGGACGGCGAGGAGGAAAGGGTAGCAGAAGGAGGAGGTGGGAGAAGGTGACTCCGGGAGGGCGAGGAGGAAGGAGGAGCAGCAGGAGGAGAGGGGAGAAGGTGACGCCGGGAGGGTGAGGAGGAAGGAGGAGCAGCAGGAGGAGAGGGGAGAAGGTGATGCTGGGAGGGCGAGGAGGAAGGAGGAGCAGCAGGAGGAGAGGGAGAAGGTGACTCCGGGAGGGCGAGGAGGAAGGAGGAGCAGCAGGAGGAGAGGGGAGAAGGTGACGCTGGGAGGGCGAGGAGGAAGGAGGAGCAGCAGGAGGAGAGGGAGAAGGTGATGCCGGGTGGGCGAGGAGGAAGGAGGAGCAGCAGGAGGAGAGGGCAGAAGGTGACGCCGGGAGGGCGAGGAGGAAGGAGGAGCAGCAGTAGGAGAGGGGAGAAGGTGACGCCGGGAGAGCGAGGAGGAAGGAGGAGCAGCAGGAGGAGAGGGGAGAAGGTGGCGCCGGGAGGGCGAGGAGGAAGGAGGAGCAGCAGGAGGAGAGGGGAGAAGGTGACGCCGGGAGGGCGAGGAGTAAGGAGGCGCAGCAGGAGGAGAGGGGAGAAGGTGACGCTGGGAGGGGGAGGAGGAAGGAGGAGCAGCAGGAGGAGAGGGAGAAGGTGACGCCCGGAAGCCGAGGAGGAAGGAGGAGCAGCAGGAGGAGAGGGGAGAAGGTGATGCTGGGAGGGCGAGGAGGAAGGAGGAGCAGCAGGAGGAGAGGGAGAAGGTGACTCCGGGAGGGCGAGGAGGAAGGAGGAGCAGCAGGAGGAGAGGGGAGAAGCTGATGCCAGGAGGGCGAGGAGGAAGTAGGAGCAGCAGGAGGAGAGGGGAGAAGGTGATGCCGGGAGGGCGAGGAGGAAGGAGGAGCAGCAGGAGGAGAGGGGAGAAGGTGACGCCGGGAGGGCAAGGAGGAAGGAGGAGTAGCAGGAGGAGAGGGGAGAAGGTGACGCCGGGAGGGCGAGGAGTAAGGAGGAGCAGCAGGAGGAGAGGGGAGAAGGTGACGCTGGGAGGGCGAGGAGGAAGGAGGAGCAGCAGGAGGAGAGGGAGAAGGTGACGCTCGGAGGGCGAGGAGGAAGGAGGAGCAGCAGGAGGAGAGGGGAGAAGGTGATGCCGGGAGGGCGAGGAGGAAGGAGGAGCAGAAGGAGGACAGGGGAGAACGTGAAGCCGGGAGGGCGAAGATGAAGGAGGAGCAGCAGGAGGAGAGGGGAGAAGGCGACGCTGGGAGGGCGAGGAGCAAGGAGGAGCAGCAGGAGGAGAGGGGAGATGGTGACGCCGGGAGGGCGAGGAGGAAGGAGGAGCAGCAGGAGGAGAGGGGAGAAGGTGACTCCGGGAGGGCGAGGAGGAAGGAGGAGCAGCAGGAGGAGAGGGGAGAAGGTGACGCCGGGAGGGCGAAGAGGAAGGAGGAGGAGCAGGAGGAGAGGGGAGAAGGGGACGCTGGGAGGGTGAGGAGGAAGGAGGAGCAGCAGGAGGAGAGGGAGAAGGTGACGCCGGGAGGGCGAGCATGAAGGAGGAGCAGGAGGAGAGGGGAGAAGGTGATGCCGGGTGGGCGAGGAGGAAGGAGGAGCAGCAGGAGGAGAGGGCAGAAGGTGACGCCGGGAGGGCGAGGAGGAAGGAGGAGCAGCAGTAGGAGAGGGGAGAAGGTGACGCCGGGAGAGCGAGGAGGAAGGAGGAGCAGCAGGAGGAGAGGGGAGAAGGTGGCGCCGGGAGGGCGAGGAGGAAGGAGGAGCAGCAGGAGGAGAGGGGAGAAGGTGACGCCGGGAGGGCGAGGAGTAAGGAGGCGCAGCAGGAGGAGAGGGGAGAAGGTGACGCTGGGAGGGGGAGGAGGAAGGAGGAGCAGCAGGAGGAGAGGGAGAAGGTGACGCCCGGAAGGCGAGGAGGAAGGAGGAGCAGCAGAAGGAGCGGGGAGAAGGAGACACTGGGAGGGCGAGGAGCAAGGAGAAGCAGGAGGAGAGGGGAGATGGTGAAGCCGGGAGGGCGAAGAGGAAGGAGGAGCAGCAGGAGGAGAGGGGAGAAGGAGACGCTGGGAGGGCGAGGAGCAAGGAGGAGAAGCAGGAGGAGAGGGGAGATGGTGACGCCGGGAGGGCGAGGAGGAAGGAGGAGCAGCAGGAGGAGAGGGGAGAAGGTGACTCCGGGAGGGCAATGAGGAAGGAGGAGCAGCAGGAGGAGAGGGGAGAAGGTGACGCCGGGAGGGCGAGGAGGAAGGAGGAGCAGCAGGAGGAGATGGGAGAAGGTGACGTCGGGAGGGCGAAGAGGAAGGAGGAGGAGCAGGAGGAGAGGGGAGAAGGTGATGCTGGGAGGGCGAGGAGGAAGGAGGAGCAGCAGGAGGAGAGGGAGAAGGTGACGCCGGGAGGGCGAGGATGAAGGAGGAGCAGGAGGAGAGGGAGAAGGTGACACCCTGAGGGCGAGGAGGAAGGAGGAGCAGCAGGAGGAGAGGGGAGAATGTGATGCCGGGAGTGCGAGGAGGAAGGAGGAGCAGCAGGAGGAGAGGTAGAAGGCGACGCGGGGAGTGCAAGGAGGAAGGAGGAGCAGCAGGAGGAGGGGATACGGTGATGCCGGGAGGGCGAGGAGGAAGGGGGAGCAGCAGGAGGAGAGGGGAGAAGGTGACTCCGGGAGGGTGAGGAGGAAGGAGGAGCAGCAGGAGGAGAGGGGAAAAGGTGACGCCGGGAGGGCGAGGAGGAAGGAGGAGCAGCAGGAGGAGAGGGGAGAAGGTGACGCCGGGAGGGCGAGGAGGAAGGAGGAGCAGCAGGAGGAGAGGGGAGAAGGTGACGCCGGGAGGGCGAGGAGGAAGCAGTAGCAGCAGGAGCAGAGGGGAGAAGGTGACGCCGGGAGGGCGAGGAGGAAGGAGGAGCAGCAGGAGGAGAGGGGAGAAGGTGATGCCGGGAGGGCGAATAGGAAGGAGGAGCAGCAGGAGGATAGGGGAGAAGGTGACGCCGGGACGGCGAGGAGGAAGGAGGAGCAGAAGGAGGAGAGGGGAGAAGGTGAAGCCGGGAGGGCGAAGAGGAAGGAGGAGCAGCAGGAGGAGAGGGGAGAAGGAGACGCCGGGAGGGCGAGGAGCAAGGAGGAGCAGCAGGAGGAGAGGGGAGACGGTGAAGCCGGGACGGCGAGGAGGAAAGGGTAGCAGAAGGAGGAGGTGGGAGAAGGTGACTCCGGGAGGGCGAGGAGGAAGGAGGAGCAGCAGGAGGAGAGGGGAGAAGGTGACGCCGGGAGGGTGAGGAGGAAGGAGGAGCAGCAGGAGGAGAGGGGAGAAGGTGACACCGGGAGGGCGAGGAGGAAGGAGGAGCAGCAGGAGGAGAGGGGAGAAGGTGACGCCGGGAGGGCGAGGAGGAAGGAGGAGCAGCAGGAGGAGAGGGGAGAAGGTGAAGCCGGGAGGGCGAAGAGGAAGGAGGAGCAGCAGGAGGAGAGGGGAGAAGGTGACGCCGGGAGGGCGAGGAGGAAGGAGGAGCAGCAGGAGGAGAGGGGAGAAGGTGATGCTGGGAGGGCGAGGAGGAAGGAGGAGCAGCAGGAGGAGAGGGAGAAGGTGACTCCGGGAGGGCGAGGAGGAAGGAGGAGCAGCAGGAGGAGAGGGGAGAAGGTGATGCCAGGAGGGCGAGGAGGAAGTAGGAGCAGCAGGAGGAGAGGGGAGAAGGTGATGCCGGGAGGGCGAGGAGGAAGGAGGAGCAGCAGGAGGAGAGGGGAGAAGGTGACGCCGGGAGGGAAAGGAGGAAGGAGGAGTAGCAGGAGGAGAGGGGAGAAGGTGACGCCGGGAGGGCGAGGAGTAAGGAGGAGCAGCAGGAGGAGAGGGGAGAAGGTGACGCTGGGAGGGCGAGGAGGAAGGAGGAGCAGCAGGAGGAGAGGGAGAAGGTGACGCTCGGAGGGCGAGGAGGAAGGAGGAGCAGCAGGAGGAGAGGGGAGAAGGTGATGCCGGGAGGGCGAGGAGGAAGGAGGAGCAGAAGGAGGACAGGGGAGAACGTGAAGCCGGGAGGGCGAAGATGAAGGAGGAGCAGCAGGAGGAGAGGGGAGAAGGCGACGCCGGGAGGGCGAGGAGCAAGGAGGAGCAGCAGGAGGAGAGGGGAGATGGTGACGCCGGGAGGGCGAGGAGGAAGGAGGAGCAGCAGGAGGAGAGGGGAGAAGGTGACTCCGGGAGGGCGAGGAGGAAGGAGGAGCAGCAGGAGGAGAGGGGAGAAGGTGACGCCGGGAGGGCGAAGAGGAAGGAGGAGGAGCAGGAGGAGAGGGGAGAAGGGGACGCTGGGAGGGTGAGGAGGAAGGAGGAGCAGCAGGAGGAGAGGGAGAAGGTGACGCCGGGAGGGCGAGCATGAAGGAGGAGCAGGAGGAGAGGGGAGAAGGTGATGCCGGGTGGGCGAGGAGGAAGGAGGAGCAGCAGGAGGAGAGGGCAGAAGGTGACGCCGGGAGGGCGAGGAGGAAGGAGGAGCAGCAGTAGGAGAGGGGAGAAGGTGACGCCGGGAGAGCGAGGAGGAAGGAGGAGCAGCAGGAGGAGAGGGGAGAAGGTGGCGCCGGGAGGGCGAGGAGGAAGGAGGAGCAGCAGGAGGAGAGGGGAGAAGGTGACGCCGGGAGGGCGAGGAGTAAGGAGGCGCAGCAGGAGGAGAGGGGAGAAGGTGATGCTGGGAGGGGGAGGAGGAAGGAGGAGCAGCAGGAGGAGAGGGAGAAGGTGACGCCCGGAAGGCGAGGAGGAAGGAGGAGCAGCAGAAGGAGCGGGGAGAAGGTGACGCCGGGATGGCGAGGAGGAAGGAGGAGCAGAAGTAGGGCAGGGGAGTAGGTGAAGCCGGGAGGGCGAAGAGGAAGGAGGAGCAGCAGGAGGAGAGGGGAGAAGGCGACGCTGGGAGGGCGAGGAGCAAGGAGGAGAAGCAGGAGGAGAGGGGAGATGGTGACGCCGGGAGGGCGAGGAGGAAGGAGGAGCAGCAGGAGGAGAGGGGAGAAGGTGACTCCGGGAGGGCAAGGAGGAAGGAGGAGCAGCAGGAGGAGAGGGGAGAAGGTGACGCCGGGAGGGCGAGGAGGAAGGAGGAGCAGCAGGAGGTGAGTGGAGAAGGTGATGCCGGGAGGGCGAAGAGGAAGGAGGAGGAGCAGGAGGAGAGGGGAGATGGTGATGCTTGGAGGGCGAGGAGGAAGGAGGAGCAGCAGGAGGAGAGGGAGAAGGTGACGCCGGGAGGGCGAGGATGAAGGAGGAGCAGGAGGAGAGGGAGAAGGTGACGCCCTGAGGGCGAGGAGGAAGGAGGAGCAGCAGGAGGAGAGGGGAGAATGTGATGCCGGGAGGGCGAGGAGGAAGGAGGAGCAGCAGGAGGAGAGGGGAGAAGGCGACGCGGGGAGTGCGAGGAGGAAGGAGGAGCAGCAGGAGGAGGGATACGGTGATGCCGGGAGGGCGAGGAGGAAGGGGGAGCAGCAGGAGGAGAGGGGAGAAGGTGACTCCGGGAGGGTGAGGAGGAAGGAGGAGCAGCAGGAGGAGAGGGGAGAAGGTGACGCCGGGAGGGCGAGGAGGTAGGAGGAGCAGCGGGAGGAGAGGGGAGAAGGTGACGCCCTGAGGGCGAGGAGGAAGGAGGAGCAGCAGGAGGAGAGGGGAGAAGGTGACGCCGGGAGGGCGAGGAGGAAGGAGGAGCAGCAGGAGGAGAGGGGAGAAGGTGACGCCGGGAGGGCGAGGAGGAAGCAGGAGCAGCAGGAGCAGAGGGGAGAAGGTGACACCGGGAGGGCGAGGAGGAAGGAGGAGCAGCAGGAGGAGAGGGGAGAAGGTGATGCCGGGAGGGCGAGGAGGAAGGAGGAGCAGCAGGAGGAGAGGGGAGAAGGTGACGCCGGGACGGCGAGGAGGAAGGAGGAGCAGAAGGAGGACAGGGGAGAAGGTGAAGCCGGGAGGGCGAAGAGGAAGGAGGAGCAGCAGGAGGAGAGGGGAGAAGGAGACGCTGGGAGGGCGAGGAGCAAGGAGGAGAAGCAGGAGGAGAGGGGAGATGGTGACGCCGGGAGGGCGAGGAGGAAGGAGGAGCAGCAGGAGGAGAGGGGAGAAGGTGACTCCGGGAGGGCAAGGAGGAAGGAGGAGCAGCAGGAGGAGAGGGGAGAAGGTGACGACGGGAGGGCGAGGAGGAAGGAGGAGCAGCAGGAGGAGAGGGGAGAAGGTGACGCCGGGAGGGCGAAGAGGAAGGAGGAGGAGCAGGAGGAGAGGGGAGAAGGTGATGCTGGGAGGGCGAGGAGGAAGGAGGAGCAGCAGGAGGAGAGGGAGAAGGTGACGCCGGGAGGGCGAGGATGAAGGAGGAGCAGGAGGAGAGGGAGAAGGTGACGCCCTGAGGGCGAGGAGGAAGGAGGAGCAGCAGGAGGAGAGGGGAGAATGTGATGACGGGAGGGGGTGGAGGAAGGAGGAGCAGCAGGAGGAGAGGGGAGAAGGCGACGCGGGGAGTGCGAGGAGGAAGGAGGAGCAGCAGGAGGAGGGGATACGGTGTTGCCGGGAGGGCGAGGAGGAAGGGGGAGCAGCAGGAGGAGAGGGGAGAAGGTGACTCCGGGAGGGTGAGGAGGAAGGAGGAGCAGCAGGAGGAGAGGGGAGAAGGTGACGCCGGGAGGGCGAGGAGGTAGGAGGAGCAGCAGGAGGAGAGGGGAGAAGGTGAAGCCGGGAGGGCGAGGAGGAAGGAGGAGCAGCAGGAGGAGAGGGGAGAAGGTGACGCCGGGAGGGCGAGGAGGAAGGAGGAGCAGCAGGAGGAGAGGGGAGAAGGTGACGCCGGGAGGGCGAGGAGGAAGCAGGAGCAGCAGGAGGAGAGGGGAGAAGGTGACGCCGGGACGGCGAGGAGGAAGGAGGAGCAGAAGGAGGCCAGGGGAGAAGGTGAAGCCGGGAGGGCGAAGAGGAAGGAGGAGCAGCAGGAGGAGAGGGGAGAAGGAGACGCCGGCAGGGCGAGGAGCAAGGAGGAGCAGCAGGAGGAGAGGGGAGACGGTGAAGCCGGGACGGCGAGGAGGAAGGGGTAGCAGCAGGAGGAGGTGGGAGAAGGTGACTCCGGGAGGGCGAGGAGGAAGGAGGAGCAGCAGGAGGAGAGGGGAGAAGGTGACGCCGGGACGGCGAGGAGGAAGGAGGAGCAGATGGAGGACAGTGGAGAAGGTGAAGCCGGGAGGGCGAAGAGGAAGGAGGAGCAGCAGGAGGAGAGGGGAGAAGGAGACGCCGGGAGGGCGAGGAGCAAGGAGGAGCAGCAAGAGGAGAGGGGAGACGGTGACGCCGGGACGGCGAGGAGGAAGGGATAGCAGCAGGAGGAGATGGGAGAAGGTGACTCCGGGAGGGCGAGGAGGAAGGAGGAGCTGCAGGAGGAGAGGGGAGAAGGTGACGCCGGGAGGGCGAGGAGGAAGGAGGAGCAGCAGGAGGAGAGGGGAGAAGGTGACGCCGGGAGGGTGAGGAGGATGGAGGAGCAGCAGGAGGAGAGGGGAGAAGTTGACGCCGGGAGGGCGAGGAGGAAGGAGGAGCAGCAGGAGGAGAGGGGAGAAGGTGACGCCGGGAGGGCGAGGAGGAAGAAGGAGCAGCAGGAGGAGAGGGGAGAAGGTGAAGCCGGGAGGTCGAAGAGGAAGGAGGAGCAGCAGGAGGAGAGGGGAGAAGGTGACGCCGGGAGGGCGAGGAGGAAGGAGGAGCAGCAGGAGGAGAGGGGAGAAGGTGATGCTGGGAGGGCGAGGAGGAAGGAGGAGCAGCAGGAGGAGAGGGAGAAGGTGACGCCGGGAGGGCGAGGAGGAAGGAGGAGCAGCAGGAGGAGAGGGAGAAGGTGACGCCCGGAGGGCAAGGAGGAAGGAGGAGCAGCAGGAGGAGAGGGGAGAAGGTGACGCCGGGAGGGCGAGGAGGAAGGAGGAGCAGCAGGAGGAGAGGGAGAAGGTGACGACCGGAGGGCGAGGAGGAAGGAGGAGCAGCAGGAGGAGGGGAGAAGGTGACGCCGGGAGGGCGAGGAGGAAGGAGGAGCAGAAGGAGGAGAGGGGAGAAGGCGACGCTGGGAGGGCGAGGAGCAAGGAGGAGAAGCAGGAGGAGAGGGGAGACGGTGACGCCGGGAGGGTGAGGAGGAAGGGGGAGCAGCAGGAGGAGAGGGGAGAATGTGATG
Organism: Somniosus microcephalus; assembly: GCF_052327205.1. Taxonomy (NCBI): domain Eukaryota; kingdom Metazoa; phylum Chordata; class Chondrichthyes; order Squaliformes; family Somniosidae; genus Somniosus; species Somniosus microcephalus. The sequence continues at coordinate 10,314 of NW_028226242.1, read as the reverse complement.
CCGGGAGGGCGAGGAGGAAGGAGGAGCAGCAGGAGGAGAGGGGAGAAGGCGACGCGGGCAGTGCGAGGAGGAAGGAGGAGCAGCAGGAGGAGGGATACGGTGATGCCGGGAGGGCGAGGAGGAAGGGGGAGCAGCAGGAGGAGAGGGGAGAAGCTGACTCCGGGAGGGTGAGGAGGAAGGAGGAGCAGCAGGAGGAGAGGGAGAAGGTGACGCCCTGAGGGCGAGGAGGAAGGAGGAGCAGCAGGAGGAGAGGGGAGAATGTGATGCCGGGAGGGCAAGGAGGAAGGAGGAGCAGCAGGAGGAGAGGGGAGAAGGCGACGCGGGGAGTGCGAGGAGGAAGGAGGAGCAGCAGGAGGAGGGATACGGTGATGCCGGGAGGGCGAGGAGGAAGGGGGAGCAGAAGGAGGACAGGGGAGAAGGTGAAGCCGGGAGGGCGAAGAGGAAGGAGGAGCAGCAGGAGGAGAGGGGAGAAGGTGACGCCGGGACGGCGAGGAGGAAGGAGGAGCAGAAGGAGGACAGGGGAGAAGGTGAAGCCGGGAGGGCGAAGAGGAAGGAGGAGCAGCAGGAGGAGAGGGGAGAAGGAGACGCTGGGAGGGCGAGGAGCAAGGAGGAGAAGCAGGAGGAGAGGGGAGATGGTGACGCCGGGAGGGCGAGGAGGAAGGAGGAGCAGCAGGAGGAGAGGGGAGAAGGTGACTCCGGGAGGGCAAGGAGGAAGGAGGAGCAGCAGGAGGAGAGGGGAGAAGGTGACGACGGGAGGGCGAGGAGGAAGGAGGAGCAGCAGGAGGAGAGGGGAGAAGGTGACGCCGGGAGGGCGAAGAGGAAGGAGGAGGAGCAGGAGGAGAGGGGAGAAGGTGATGCTGGGAGGGCGAGGAGGAAGGAGGAGCAGCAGGAGGAGAGGGAGAAGGTGACGCCGGGAGGGCGAGGATGAAGGAGGAGCAGGAGGAGAGGGAGAAGGTGACGCCCTGAGGGCGAGGAGGAAGGAGGAGCAGCAGGAGGAGAGGGGAGAATGTGATGACGGGAGGGGGTGGAGGAAGGAGGAGCAGCAGGAGGAGAGGGGAGAAGGCGACGCGGGGAGTGCGAGGAGGAAGGAGGAGCAGCAGGAGGAGGGGATACGGTGTTGCCGGGAGGGCGAGGAGGAAGGGGGAGCAGCAGGAGGAGAGGGGAGAAGGTGACTCCGGGAGGGTGAGGAGGAAGGAGGAGCAGCAGGAGGAGAGGGGAGAAGGTGACGCCGGGAGGGCGAGGAGGTAGGAGGAGCAGCAGGAGGAGAGGGGAGAAGGTGAAGCCGGGAGGGCGAGGAGGAAGGAGGAGCAGCAGGAGGAGAGGGGAGAAGGTGACGCCGGGAGGGCGAGGAGGAAGGAGGAGCAGCAGGAGGAGAGGGGAGAAGGTGACGCCGGGAGGGCGAGGAGGAAGCAGGAGCAGCAGGAGGAGAGGGGAGAAGGTGACGCCGGGACGGCGAGGAGGAAGGAGGAGCAGAAGGAGGCCAGGGGAGAAGGTGAAGCCGGGAGGGCGAAGAGGAAGGAGGAGCAGCAGGAGGAGAGGGGAGAAGGAGACGCCGGCAGGGCGAGGAGCAAGGAGGAGCAGCAGGAGGAGAGGGGAGACGGTGAAGCCGGGACGGCGAGGAGGAAGGGGTAGCAGCAGGAGGAGGTGGGAGAAGGTGACTCCGGGAGGGCGAGGAGGAAGGAGGAGCAGCAGGAGGAGAGGGGAGAAGGTGACGCCGGGACGGCGAGGAGGAAGGAGGAGCAGATGGAGGACAGTGGAGAAGGTGAAGCCGGGAGGGCGAAGAGGAAGGAGGAGCAGCAGGAGGAGAGGGGAGAAGGAGACGCCGGGAGGGCGAGGAGCAAGGAGGAGCAGCAAGAGGAGAGGGGAGACGGTGACGCCGGGACGGCGAGGAGGAAGGGATAGCAGCAGGAGGAGATGGGAGAAGGTGACTCCGGGAGGGCGAGGAGGAAGGAGGAGCTGCAGGAGGAGAGGGGAGAAGGTGACGCCGGGAGGGCGAGGAGGAAGGAGGAGCAGCAGGAGGAGAGGGGAGAAGGTGACGCCGGGAGGGTGAGGAGGATGGAGGAGCAGCAGGAGGAGAGGGGAGAAGTTGACGCCGGGAGGGCGAGGAGGAAGGAGGAGCAGCAGGAGGAGAGGTGAGAAGGTGACGCCGGGAGGGCGAGGAGGAAGAAGGAGCAGCAGGAGGAGAGGGGAGAAGGTGAAGCCGGGAGGGCGAAGAGGAAGGAGGAGCAGCAGGAGGAGAGGGGAGAAGGTGACGCCGGGAGGGCGAGGAGGAAGGAGGAGCAGCAGGAGGAGAGGGGAGAAGGTGATGCTGGGAGGGCGAGGAGGAAGGAGGAGCAGCAGGAGGAGAGGGAGAAGGTGACGCCGGGAGGGCGAGGAGGAAGGAGGAGCAGCAGGAGGAGAGGGAGAAGGTGACGCCCGGAGGGCAAGGAGGAAGGAGGAGCAGCAGGAGGAGAGGGGAGAAGGTGACGCCGGGAGGGCGAGGAGGAAGGAGGAGCAGCAGGAGGAGAGGGAGAAGGTGACGACCGGAGGGCGAGGAGGAAGGAGGAGCAGCAGGAGGAGGGGAGAAGGTGACGCCGGGAGGGCGAGGAGGAAGGAGGAGCAGAAGGAGGAGAGGGGAGAAGGCGACGCTGGGAGGGCGAGGAGCAAGGAGGAGAAGCAGGAGGAGAGGGGAGACGGTGACGCCGGGAGGGTGAGGAGGAAGGGGGAGCAGCAGGAGGAGAGGGGAGAATGTGATGCCGGGAGGGCGAGGAGGAAGGAGGAGCAGCAGGAGGAGAGGGGAGAAGGCGACGCGGGCAGTGCGAGGAGGAAGGAGGAGCAGCAGGAGGAGGGATACGGTGATGCCGGGAGGGCGAGGAGGAAGGGGGAGCAGCAGGAGGAGAGGGGAGAAGCTGACTCCGGGAGGGTGAGGAGGAAGGAGGAGCAGCAGGAGGAGAGGGAGAAGGTGACGCCCTGAGGGCGAGGAGGAAGGAGGAGCAGCAGGAGGAGAGGGGAGAATGTGATGCCGGGAGGGCAAGGAGGAAGGAGGAGCAGCAGGAGGAGAGGGGAGAAGGCGACGCGGGGAGTGCGAGGAGGAAGGAGGAGCAGCAGGAGGAGGGATACGGTGATGCCGGAAGGGCGAGGAGGAAGGGGGAGCAGCAGCAGGAGAGGGGAGAAGGTGACTCCGGGAGGGTGAGGAGGAAGGAGGAGCAGCAGGAGGAGAGGGGAGACGGTGACGCCGGGAGGGTGAGGAGGAAGGGGGAGCAGCAGGAGGAGATGGGAGAAGGTGACTCCGGGAGGGCGAGGAGGAAGGAGGAGCAGCAGGAACGAAGGGGAGAAGGTGACACCGGGAGCGCGAGGAGGAAGGAGGAGCAGCAGGAGGAGAGGGGTGAAGGTGACGCCGGGAGGGCGAGGAGGAAGGAGGAGCAGCAGGAGGAGAGGGGAGAAGGTGATGCCAGGAGGGCGAGGAGGAAGTAGGAGCAGCAGGAGGAGAGGGGAGAAGGTGATGCCGGGAGGGCGAGGAGGAAGGAGGAGCAGCAGGAGGAGAGGGGAGAAGGTGACGCCGGGAGGGCAAGGAGTAAGGAGGAGCAGCAGGAGGAGAGGGGAGAAAGTGACGCTGGGTGGGCGAGGAGGAGGAAGGAGGAGCAGCAGGAGGAGAGGGAGAAGGTGACGCCCGGAGGGCGAGGAGGAAGGAGGAGCAGCAGGAGGAGAGGGGAGAAGGTGATGCCGGGAGGGCGAGGAGGAAGGAGGAGCAGAAGGAGGACAGGGGAGAACGTGAAGCCGGGAGGGCGAAGATGAAGGAGGAGCAGCAGGAGGAGAGGGGAGAAGGCGACGCTGGGAGGGCGAGGAGCAAGGAGTAGCAGCAGGAGGAGAGGGGAGATGGTGATGCCGGGAGGGCGAGGAGGAAGGAGGAGCAGCAGGAGGAGAGGGGAGATGGTGACTCCGGGAGGGCGAGGAGGAAGGAGGAGCAGCAGGAGGAGAGGGGAGCAGGTGACGCCGGGAGGGCGAAGAGGAAGGAGGAGGAGCAGGAGGAGAGGGGAGAAGGGGACGCTGGGAGGGTGAGGAGGGAGGAGGAGCAGCAGGAGGAGAGGGAGAAGGTGACGCCGGGAGGGCGAGGATGAAGGAGGAACAGGAGGAGAGGGGAGAAGGTGATGCCGGGGTGGGCGAGGAGGAAGGAGGAGCAGCAGGAGGAGAGGGCAGAAGGTGACACCGGGAGGGCGAGGAGGAAGGAGGAGCAGCAGTAGGAGAGGGGAGAAGGTGACGCCGGGAGGGCGAGGAGGAAGGAGGAGCAGCAGGAGGAGAGGGGAGAAGGTGGCGCCGGGAGGGCGATGAGGAAGAAGGAGCAGCAGGAGGAGAGGGGAGAAGGTGACGCTGGGAGGGCGAGGAGTAAGGAGGCGCAGCAGGAGGAGAGGGGAGAAGGTGATGCCGGGAGGGGGAGGAGGAAGGAGGAGCAGCAGGAGGAGAGGGAGAATGTGACGCCCGGAGGGCGAGGAGGAAGGAGGAGCAGCAGAAGGAGCGGGGAGAACGTGACGCCGGGATGGCGAGGAGGAAGGAGGAGCAGAAGTAGGGCAGGGGAGAAGGTGAAGCCGGGAGGGCGAAGAGGAAGGAGGAGCAGCAGGAGGAGAGGGGAGAAGGCGACGCTGGGAGGGCGAGGAGCAAGGAGGAGAAGCAGGAGGAGAGGGGAGAAGGTGATGCCGGGAGGGCGAGGAGGAAGGAGGAGCAGCAGGAGGAGAGGGGAGAAGGTGATGCCGGGAGGGCGAGGAGGAAGGAGGAGCAGCAGGAGGAGAGGGGAGAAGGTGACGCCGGGACGGCGAGGAGGAAGGAGGAGCAGAAGGAGGAGAGGGGAGAAGGTGAAGCCGGGAGGGCGAAGAGGAAGGAGGAGCAGCAGGAGGAGAGGGGAGAAGGAGACACTGGGAGGGCGAGGAGCAAGGAGAAGCAGGAGGAGAGGGGAGATGGTGAAGCCGGGAGGGCGAAGAGGAAGGAGGAGCAGCAGGAGGAGAGGGGAGAAGGAGACGCTGGGAGGGCGAGGAGCAAGGAGGAGAAGCAGGAGGAGAGGGGAGATGGTGACGCCGGGAGGGCGAGGAGGAAGGAGGAGCAGCAGGAGGAGAGGGGAGAAGGTGACTCCGGGAGGGCAATGAGGAAGGAGGAGCAGCAGGAGGAGAGGGGAGAAGGTGACGCCGGGAGGGCGAGGAGGAAGGAGGAGCAGCAGGAGGAGATGGGAGAAGGTGACGTCGGGAGGGCGAAGAGGAAGGAGGAGGAGCAGGAGGAGAGGGGGAGAAGGTGATGCTGGGAGGGCGAGGAGGAAGGAGGAGCAGCAGGAGGAGAGGGAGAAGGTGACGCCGGGAGGGCGAGGATGAAGGAGGAGCAGGAGGAGAGGGAGAAGGTGACACCCTGAGGGCGAGGAGGAAGGAGGAGCAGCAGGAGGAGAGGGGAGAATGTGATGCGGGAGTGCGAGGAGGAAGGAGGAGCAGCAGGAGGAGAGGTAGAAGGCGACGCGGGGAGTGCGAGGAGGAAGGAGGAGCAGCAGGAGGAGGGGATACGGTGATGCCGGGAGGGCGAGGAGGAAGGGGGAGCAGCAGGAGGAGAGGGGAGAAGGTGACTCCGGGAGGGTGAGGAGGAAGGAGGAGCAGCAGGAGGAGAGGGGAGAAGGTGACGCCGGGAGGGCGAGGAGGAAGGAGGAGCAGCAGGAGGAGAGGGGGAGAAGGTGACGCCGGGAGGGCGAGGAGGAAGGAGGAGCAGCAGGAGGAGAGGGGAGAAGGTGACGCCGGAGGGCGAGGAGGAAGCAGTAGCAGCAGGAGCAGAGGGGAGAAGGTGACACCGGGAGGGCGAGGAGGAAGGAGGAGCAGCAGGAGGAGAGGGGAGAAGGTGATGCCGGGAGGGCGAGGAGGAAGGAGGAGCAGCAGGAGGAGAGGGAGAAGGTGACGCCGGGACGGCGAGGAGGAAGGAGGAGCAGAAGGAGGACAGGGGAGAAGGTGAAGCCGGGAGGGCGAAGAGGAAGGAGGAGCAGCAGGAGGAGAGGGGAGAAGGAGACGCCGGGAGGGCGAGGAGCAAGGAGGAGCAGCAGGAGGAGAGGGGAGACGGTGAAGCCGGGACGGCGAGGAGGAAGGGGTAGCAGCAGGAGGAGGTGGGAGAAGGTGACTCCGGGAGGGCGAGGAGGAAGGAGGAGCAGAAGTAGGGCAGGGGAGAAGGTGAAGCCGGGAGGGCGAAGAGGAAGGAGGAGCAGCAGGAGGAGAGGGGAGAAGGCGACGCTGGGAGGGCGAGGAGCAAGGAGGAGAAGCAGGAGGAGAGGGGAGAAGGTGATGCCGGGAGGGCGAGGAGGAAGGAGGAGCAGCAGGAGGAGAGGGGAGAAGGTGATGCCGGGAGGGCGAGGAGGAAGGAGGAGCAGCAGGAGGAGAGGGGAGAAGGTGACGCCGGGACGGCGAGGAGGAAGGAGGAGCAGAAGGAGGAGAGGGGAGAAGGTGAAGCCGGGAGGGCGAAGAGGAAGGAGGAGCAGCAGGAGGAGAGGGGAGAAGGAGACACTGGGAGGGCGAGGAGCAAGGAGAAGCAGGAGGAGAGGGGAGATGGTGAAGCCGGGAGGGCGAAGAGGAAGGAGGAGCAGCAGGAGGAGAGGGGAGAAGGAGACGCTGGAGGGCGAGGAGCAAGGAGGAGAAGCAGGAGGAGAGGGGAGATGGTGACGCCGGGAGGGCGAGGAGGAAGGAGGAGCAGCAGGAGGAGAGGGGAGAAGGTGACTCCGGGAGGGCAATGAGGAAGGAGGAGCAGCAGGAGGAGAGGGGAGAAGGTGACGCCGGGAGGTCGAGGAGGAAGGAGGAGCAGCAGGAGGAGATGGGAGAAGGTGACGTCGGGAGGGCGAAGAGGAAGGAGGAGGAGCAGGAGGAGAGGGGAGAAGGTGATGCTGGGAGGGCGAGGAGGAAGGAGGAGCAGCAGGAGGAGAGGGAGAAGGTGACGCCGGGAGGGCGAGGATGAAGGAGGAGCAGGAGGAGAGGGAGAAGGTGACACCCTGAGGGCGAGGAGGAAGGAGGAGCAGCAGGAGGAGAGGGGAGAATGTGATGCCGGGAGTGCGAGGAGGAAGGAGGAGCAGCAGGAGGAGAGGTAGAAGGCGACGCGGGAGTGCGAGGAGGAAGGAGGAGCAGCAGGAGGAGGGGATACGGTGATGCCGGGAGGGCGAGGAGGAAGGGGGAGCAGCAGGAGGAGAGGGGAGAAGGTGACTCCGGGAGGGTGAGGAGGAAGGAGGAGCAGCAGGAGGAGAGGGGAGAAGGTGACGCCGGGAGGGCGAGGAGGAAGGAGGAGCAGCAGGAGGAGAGGGGAGAAGGTAACGCCGGGAGGGCGAGGAGGAAGGAGGAGCAGCAGGAGGAGAGGGGGAGAAGGTGACGCCGGGAGGGCGAGGAGGAAGCAGTAGCAGCAGGAGCAGAGGGGAGAAGGTGACACCGGGAGGGCGAGGAGGAAGGAGGAGCAGCAGGAGGAGAGGGGAGAAGGTGATGCCGGGAGGGCGAGGAGGAAGGAGGAGCAGCAGGAGGAGAGGGGAGAAGGTGACGCCGGGACGGCGAGGAGGAAGGAGGAGCAGAAGGAGGACAGGGGAGAAGGTGAAGCCGGGAGGGCGAAGAGGAAGGAGGAGCAGCAGGAGGAGAGGGGAGAAGGAGACGCCGGGAGGGCGAGGAGCAAGGAGGAGCAGCAGGAGGAGAGGGAGACGGTGAAGCCGGGACGGCGAGGAGGAAGGGGTAGCAGCAGGAGGAGGTGGGAGAAGGTGACTCCGGGAGGGCGAGGAGGAAGGAGGAGCAGCAGGAGGAGAGGGGAGAAGGTGACGCCGGGAGGGTGAGGAGAAGGAGGAGCAGCAGGAGGAGAGGGGAGAAGGTGACACCGGAGGGCGAGGAGGAAGGAGGAGCAGCAGGAGGAGAGGGGAGAAGGTGACGCCGGGAGGGCGAGGAGGAAGGAGGAGCAGCAGGAGGAGAGGGGAGAAGGTGAAGCCGGGAGGGCGAAGAGGAAGGAGGAGCAGCAGGAGGAGAGGGGAGAAGGTGACGCCGGGAGGGCGAGGAGGAAGGAGGAGCAGCAGGAGGAGAGGGGAGAAGGTGATGCTGGGAGGGCGAGGAGGAAGGAGGAGCAGCAGGAGGAGAGGGAGAAGGTGACTCCGGGAGGGCGAGGAGGAAGGAGGAGCAGCAGGAGGAGGAGAGGGGGGAGAAGGTAATGCCAGGAGGGCGAGGAGGAAGTAGGAGCAGCAGGAGGAGAGGGGAGAAGGTGATGCCGGGAGGGCGAGGAGAAGGAGGAGCAGCAGGAGGAGAGGGGAGAAGGTGACGCCGGGAGGGCAAGGAGGAAGGAGGAGTAGCAGGAGGAGAGGGGAGAAGGTGACGCCGGGAGGGCGAGGAGTAAGGAGGAGCAGCAGGAGGAGAGGGGAGTAGGTGACGCTGGGAGGGCGAGGAGGAAGGAGGAGCAGCAGGAGGAGAGGGAGAAGGTGACGCTCGGAGGGCGAGGAGGAAGGAGGAGCAGCAGGAGGAGAGGGGAGAAGGTGATGCCGGGAGGGCGAGGAGGAAGGAGGAGCAGAAGGAGGACAGGGGAGAACATGAAGCCGGGAGGGCGAAGATGAAGGAGGAGCAGCAGGAGGAGAGGGGAGAAGGCGACGCTGGGAGGGCGAGGAGCAAGGAGGAGCAGCAGGAGGAGAGGGGAGATGGTGGACGCCGGGAGGGCGAGGAGGAAGGAGGAGCAGCAGGAGGAGAGGGGAGAAGGTGACTCTGGGAGGGCGAGGAGGAAGGAGGAGCAGCAGAGGGAGAGGGGGAGAAGGTGACGCCGGGAGGGCGAAGAGGAAGGAGGAGGAGCAGGAGGAGAGGGGAGAAGGGGACGCTGGGAGGGTGAGGAGGAAGGAGGAGCAGCAGGAGGAGAGGGAGAAGGTGACGCCGGGAGGGCGAGCATAGAAGGAGGAGCAGGAGGAGAGGGGAGAAGGTGATGCCGGTTGGGCGAGGAGGAAGGAGGAGCAGCAGGAGGAGAGGGGAGAAGGTGACGCCGGGGAGAGCGAGGAGGAAGGAGGAGCAGCAGGAGGAGAGGGGAGAAGGTGGCGCCGGGAGGGCGAGGAGGAAGGAGGAGCAGCAGGAGGAGAGGGGAGAAGGTGACGCCGGGAGGGCGAGGAGTAAGGAGGCGCAGCAGGAGGAGAGGGGAGAAGGAGACGCCGGGAGGGCGAGGAGCAAGGAGGAGCAGCAGGAGGAGAGGGAGAAGGTGACGCCCGGAAGGCGAGGAGGAAGGAGGAGCAGCAGAAGGAGCGGGGAGAAGGTGACGCCGGATGGCGAGGAGGAAGGAGGAGCAGAAGTAGGGCAGGGGGGAAGGTGAAGCCGGGAGGGCGAAGAGGAAGGAGGAGCAGCAGGAGGAGAGGGGAGAAGGCGACGCTGGGAGGGCGAGGAGCAAGGAGGAGAAGCAGGAGGAGAGGGGAGATGGTGACGCCGGGAGGGCGAGGAGGAAGGAGGAGCAGCAGGAGGAGAGGGGAGAAGGTGACTCCGGGAGGGCAAGGAGGAAGGAGGAGCTGCAGGAGGAGAGGGGGAGAAGGTGACGCCGGGAGGGCGAGGAGGAAGGAGGAGCAGCAGGAGGTGAGTGGAGAAGGTGATGCCGTAAGGGCGAAGAGGAAGGAGGAGGAGCAGGAGGAGAGGGGAGATGGTGATGCTTGGAGGGCGAGGAGGAAGGAGGAGCAGCAGGAGGAGAGGGGAGAAGGTGACGCCGGGAGGGCGAGGATTGAAGGAGGAGCAGGAGAGGAGAGGGAGAAGGTGACGCCCCCTGAGCGGCGAGGAGGAAGGAGGAGCAGCAGGGAGGAGAGGGGAGAATGTGATGCCGGGAGGGCGAGGAGGAAGGAGGAGCAGCAGGAGGAGAGGGGAGAAGGCGACGCGGGGAGTGCGAGGAGGAAGGAGGAGCAGCAGGAGGAGGGATACGGTGATGCCGGGAGGGCGAGGAGGAAGGGGGAGCAGCAGGAGGAGAGGGGAGAAGGTGACTCCGGGAGGGTGAGGAGGAAGGAGGAGCAGCAGAGGAGAGGGGAGAAGGTGACGCCGGGAGGGCGAGGAGGTAGGAGGAGCAGCGGGAGGAGAGGGGAGAAGGTGACGCCCTGAGGGCGAGGAGGAAGGAGGAGCAGCAGGAGGAGAGGGGAGGAAGGTGACGCCGGGAGGGCGAGGAGAGGAAGCAGGAGCAGCAGGAGGAGAGGGGAGAAGGTGACGCCCGGGACGGCGAGGAGGAAGGAGGAGCAGAAGGAGGCCAGGGGGAGAAGGTGAAGCCGGGAGGGCGAAGAGGAAGGAGGAGCAGCAGGAGGAGAGGGGAGAAGGAGACGCCGGCAGGGCGAGGAGCAAGGAGGAGCAGCAGGAGGAGAGGGGAAGGGAC